>NC_052067.1:31749297-31894297 GCF_015852505.1 Tachyglossus aculeatus | reverse complement strand
TCCAGGACATCAAATTCAGGGCTTGTGGTCCTTGAATGGTTGCAGTTGATGGAGCCCAGACCTGTGTACCCGATGAAGGCCCAGACCCTGACCAGACAGTTCACCTGGAGCCAGCACCAATGCAGCCACAACCTGGGCAGAGTGCTGGCACAGGCATCGGGAGGACTAGCATATCCTGGCTCTGGCTCTTCCAGGGACTAGTGTTGGTTACTCCTTCACTTCTCTTCTCTTGGCCTATTTTCCCTATATCCTTTCCCCCCTTTCTCCTCTCCTCCTCTACTCCTTCCCCCTCTCCTCCTCTACCCCTTCCCCTGTCTTCTTCCTTTTCAGCCTCCTTGTCTTTCTTGCCCTGACACTTTTCTGGCACCAAGCCCTTTTTGCCTCATTTATTGAGTGCCTCCAGTATGCATTCATTCATATTTATTGAGCGCTTACTGTGTGCAGAGCACTGTACTAAGCACTTGGGAAGTACAAGTTGGCAACATATAGAGACGGTGCCTACCCAACAAGGGGCTCACAGTCTAGAAGGGGGAGACAGGCAACAAAACAAAACATGTGGTCAGGTTTCATCAGAGTAAATAGAAGTAAAACTAGATGCACATCATTGACAAAATAAATAGAATAGTAAATATGTACAAGTAGAATAAATAAGGTAAAAAATCCCGCTCTACACTGTAAACTCACTGTGAACAGGAAATGTATCTTATAATAATAATAATGGTATTTGTTAAGCACTTACTATGTGCAAAGCACTGTTCTAAGCGCTGGGTCTTCCAACTCTGTTGTACTGAACTCTTTCATGTGCTTAGTACAGTGTGTGTATATACACACACACACTCATGCATATATATGTGCATATGCATGTATATATACATATAGGTGTGTGTATATGCACATATGTGTGTACGTGTGTTCGTGTCCTTCTGTCCTTGTGCTTATCTGTTTTTCTCTAGCACTGGCATGCATCTTTTTGGCTCTGTTTGCATGTTCGGCCATTATCACCCCTTCTGCTGGAATGTTCTTGAGGGTGGTCACCCCAGGTCTTAGTCTAGTGCTCTGCAACCAGTGGGCACTCAATCAATGCTGACAAATAAAACAATGAAAAATGATAGTATTTTTACATCTAGTG
This sequence comes from Tachyglossus aculeatus, assembly GCF_015852505.1. NCBI lineage: Eukaryota > Metazoa > Chordata > Mammalia > Monotremata > Tachyglossidae > Tachyglossus > Tachyglossus aculeatus. The sequence goes on along the minus strand of NC_052067.1, from coordinate 31,893,168 downwards.
AAGTTCTTGTAAATCCTGGAAGTCATTTTAATCTATATTTTATTGAAGTGGGCTTGTCTTTAGTATATATATGTGTGTGTGTGTGTGTGTGTGTGTGTGTGTGTGTGTGTGTGTGTGTGAGAGAGAGAGAGAATTGCAGCTTTCCTGACTCTTGGCATTGAAGGAGGGGTTGTTAATCTCTGACTAAATTCAAGGAAGCCTTGTAAAGAGCACCAAATCCCATAATCTAAAGTGAAAGTGGCTTCATAGGTCTCAGCTTAATCTTCCACACTGCTAGGATTGTAAATGTCTGTGGAATGGGTTCTGTAACTACATACTGGGAGTTCTTCTAATCGGGTTCCATATTGATAATGTGACCTCATTTTCTGTGTTCCAATCACACTAATCAGTCAGTCAGTGGTATTTGAGTGCTTATTATGTACAGGGCATTGTACTGAGCACTTGGGAGAGTACAATATGAAAGAGTTAGTAGACATATTCCCTGACCACAGGGAGCTTACAAACTGAAGTTCTGACTTCCCACATTTCCTCCAGGAGACCTTCCCTGCCTAAACCCTCATTTCCTCTTCTCCCACTCCCTTCTATGTCACCCTTGTGCTTGAATCTGCACCCTTTACTCACCTCTTCCTCAGCCACACAGCATTTACACACGCATCTGTAATTTATTTATTTATATTTATGTCTCTCTCCCACTTTAAACTGTAAACTTGTTGTGGGGAGGGAATGTGTCCAAATCTGTTCTATTGTATTCTCCCAAGTACCTAACACAGGGCTCTGCACACAGTAAGCACTCAGTAAATGACTGATTGATTCTTTCCTTTGAAGGCTAAAAAAGCTGTAACCTCAAATAGTTACCTGCTCCGGGTCCTAACTCCTAGGTGAGTGAAGACAAAATCAGCTGGATCAACTGTTTGCTCTTCCTTGAGGATCCCCAGGGTGGTGAGGCTCTTGGAAGTCTAATCCTGTGTTTTATTCCCTTCACATTCAATCAATCAATCAATCATATTTATTGAACACACTGTACTGAGCGCTTGAGAGTACAGTATAACAGAATTTCCTGCCCACAAGTTCTTCCTCAGGTCTAACTAAACGGTCTCTGAAATTTCAGCTTTCTAATTTGTGGTCTTTATTCCAGTAGGGACAGTGGCATGGGGACAGAAAGGAGACCTCTCTAGAATCTTACCCTTTTCACCAGCTTTCCCCATCCCTCTAGAGAGGTGTCTGACACTGGTTTTATCCTCTGGAAGTTAACCACTCAGTGATTACATGGGGACTCATTCATCTGCCCAGACGGCAGACAAGAGCAGTGCTGTCTGTGGACCAGGGTTGCCTCCAGATGTGGCTTTTAGTGATCCAGAAATAAAATCCCAGCTCAGAGCAGACACATTAGTGTGTGATTCTTGTGAGCTTTTTTTAGCAGCTGAAGCAGACCCTACAGCAGCCGCCTGGCTCTCTGTGATTCTCAAACTCCTCAAGAAGTATAGTGCTGTAAGGGGAGGAATAAGTATTGCATTTCCCCAGGAGCAGACTGCTAGGTTTCTCACATGCTTTCCAGGGGTGTCATTTTATACCAACAAAGTCCTTCCCAGGTTTCCCAAATTCAGATCCTTTTGCATTCTTTGTACTGAGACAGAAGAGAGAAATGCTGCTGCTTCCCTATTCTCCGTTGGCATACAAAAAAGAGACACTGAAGATTCTCCACTCAGTCCTGACTTTATTTTCACCTGTGCTGCAATAGAACCCCTCGACTTTGCTGTGATTATCAAAAAAAAAAAAAAAAAAAGAAAGAAAAGTGCTCAGGGTGTTAACATTTGTGCCTGTTGACAAAATGTTACTACTAAGAACTGGTCAGTAAAATGAAATAGATTATTATCCCGATAAGGAGGTGTGAATTTTAAAAGATCTCATAAAAGGTTTGGGGAAAAAATTGAACTGAAAAGGAAATTGTTTTATTTAAGTCCCTTATTTTAATATGGGGTTCATCAATTTCCTCCACCGACTTTCCAGCCTGAACTATGGGATCTTATCACTCAAAGGACACCAAGAGAGAGCAATTAAATCAACGCCTTAGTGGGAAAACTGGTTCATGCACACTGACAGTCTTCCTTTTGTCCTTTTGACTTTTTAGAACCTTCCATTAAAACATCAAAGCCCTGAATAAACATTTCGACAGGTGAAAAATGAAAAAGAATAAAACCAAGCCTTTTGTGAAAGGGTTTCTTTTCATAGGATATTTTTTCTTTCTCTTCATTCCTGGCTAATGGTGTACTTTGGCTTAATCTAATAGTCATGGTCAGCATAAAAGAAAGCCTTGACCACAGGAGAGGACAGCTGAATAAAATCCCAAAGCGAGCTTTTCCTTAGTGTCAATTAGAAACACTATGGGTTCCACAGCTCTAAGGATATGGCTAACCTGAATCTCTGTCCATGCTAATAATAATAGTAATAATGGTATTTGTTAAGCACATACTATTTGCCAAGCACTGTTCTAAGTGCTGGTGGGGATACAAGGTAATCAAGTTGTCCCACTTGGGGCTCACAGTCTTGATCCCCATTTTACAGATGAGGGAACTGAGGCACAGAGAAGTTAAGTGACTTGCCCAAAGTCACACAGATGACAAGTAGCGGTGATGGGATTAGAACCCATGACCTCTAACTCCCAAGCCCATGCTCTTTCTACTGAGCCATGCTACTCTTAGTATCCTAATGGTCAATGAAGTGTCCCACTTCTGCTGGTTAACCTTACAGCATCCAAAATGAACAATTCCCTTTCAGAAGATGAATTCCATTGTGTGTCAAGATGCTCTGAGTCACAACAAGTCAGTGCAGACACCATGCCTCTCTTGGGCTAAAAAGCTCTAGAGAAATCAAAAGGCCCTGCAATCAAGGTATAAATTAGACAAGGATGTAGGGAGCAGGAGAATTGGGATTTAGGCACAAGGGTGTCTTCTTGGGTTGTAATCAAGCAGTTGCAGGGTTTGGACCTTCAGTCAGTAGTATTTATTGAGCCCTTTCTGTGAGCAAAGCACTGTGTTGTCTAGTGGTGCTGCACTGCCCCCTGAAACAAGAGAAGCAGCGTGGCTTAGTGGCAAGAGCCCGGGCTTGGGAGTCAGAGGTCATGGGTTCTAATCCTGCCTCTTCCCCTTGTCAGCTGTGTGACTTCGGGCAAGTCACTTAACTTCTCTGTACCTCAGTTACCTCATCTGTACAATGGGGATTAAGACTGGAAGCCCCACGTGGGACAACCTGATTAACTTGTACATACCCCAGCGCTTAGAACAGTGCTTTGCACATAGTAAGTGCTTAACAAAAACCATCATCATCATCATCAACTATACTTGCCTGTATATGCTGCCGCAGATTTTTTCCAGTCACATGTCTGCTTAGTTGTTTGAAGATCAATGGTATCTTTTTTTAGTTGTTGTTCTTGTTCTTTGTTTTGGTTTTGTTTTCTTGTTTTTGCAAGTGGAAAAGACACCTTGTACCCCTAGTAAGGCCACTGTGAATGTCATGCTAAATGATGACTTGGAAAATGGGGAGAGGGTTCAGTGGTGTCATTTTGCAGATGGGGTCCCAGGGATTTTCTCTTCCATCACCATAGGCTGTCCCAGGTACATCTGTCGAATACACAACCACTTCTCCACGCAAAGGCTTTGTGTAGAAATATGGCTGAGTGCAAGGTGACTGGTTCCTGGTAATCAGGTAGTCAATCAATCAGTGGTTTTATTGTGCACTTACTGTGTACAGAGCACTATACTAAGCACTTAATCAAGCTTGGCAGTTGCAGCCTTAAATGTCAGTGACTGGAATTATTCTAAAAACCTTGGTATTTTTTGTTTTTCTGTTGATAGTCTTTCCAAACTGTGGTACTGATTAAATTTTGACTTTGGTTATTGTCGGGTTTGGAATCCTGGTTCAGTCATGATTACTGGTCCCCTCACAGAGCTACCAACGGATCCTGGAGAGAGTTTTTAATCACATATCTTCCTTGGAATGCTCTAACTACAGGATGGCTAACTTTGGCCCTAGGTTCGCATTAAACAGCTAAGCAGATCCAATATCAATCTCACGAAACCAAAGCCTTAGAGTCTAACATTTAAGGACACATTTTCTTTATACTCTTTCTTTTATCAGTGAGCCTCCCTCTTTCTTTCTTCCTGAAAGCTGACATAGTCATCGAATGATTTTCTCCAATACCCTTTTTGTGATGTCAATCAGGTATTCCATCTTGGGATCTCATTACAAACAGGGAGGAATAAGAGATGGGGCGGACAGGGGAGGGGGTTAGAGAGCGGTAGAAGGAAAAATCCTTATCCTTGCACTGTTTGGGGGGCCAGACTCCAAAAGATTGACACCTCCTTCCTTCTAACTTGTGGGAAAGGGCAAAATGAATGCTTCCAATTTTAATTCAACTTGGTTCTTTGTGATAGTTTCCTTTGAAACTCACTCGAGGGCAAAATTCTCTTTCCAATTAATAACGAGTTGCATGAGGGTATCACCTTCTGTCAAAGGGTCTCAAGTCATTTTACAGATGTTGCATCTCCCCACTCGGAAGCATAAAGCATAAAGGATTTATTACAGAATGGCAGCATTGATCAAGCAGGACATAACAAGGTAAAACAAACACCCCTTAGGCCCACTACCCAGCTCACCATCTGGGGTCCATATGCCTGGCAGTTTGTGGCCCAGAAGGGTAGCATGCCCTGGATGAAACTCCTATCAAGCACTCATCTGATTGCTCTTCAAAGTGACTCTGCTGCTGGTTCTGGTGCTGCTGAAAGAATAATAATAATAATGATGTCATTTATTAAGCACTTACTATGTGCAAAGCACTGTTCTAAGCGCTAGGGGAGGTTACAAGGTGGTCAGGTTGTCCCACGGGGGGCTCATAGTCTTCATCCCCATTTTACAGATGAGGTAACTGAGGCACAGAGAAGTTAAGTGACTTGCCCAAAGTCACACAGCTGGTAACATGGCCTAGTGGATCGAGCACAAGCCTGGGAGTTGGAGGACCTGGATTCTAATCCTGACTCTCTCAATCGTTTGCTGTGTGACCTTGGGCAAGTCGCTTAACGTCACTATTTGTTGCCCTATACTTTCCCAAGTGCCTGGTACAGTGCGCTGCACACAGCGCTTAATAAATATGATTGAATGAATGGATGAATGAATGAATGCCTGTTCTCCCTCCTACTTTGACGTGTAAGCCCCAAGTAGAGCAGGGATTGTGTCCGACCCCATTAACTTGTACGTGCCCCAGTGCTTAGAACAGTGCTTGACATACCATCGAAGCACTCAGGCTTTGGGAGTGGAGTGGGTAGAGAGAAGGGGCAGGAAAAGGGAAGTAGTTTAGAAGTGGAAGTGGCTTAAGAAACCCTTCTGCTCAATTAAAGTTGATATGCTACTTTTTATCACCCTGTACCAAGTCTGGAAGCAATGGCCCTGCCCCAGCACTGCAGCCGGCAAGTGGCAACTCTGGCCCTCGTAGATTGTTCTAGCCACAAAGGCCGGGCTCAAATGAGCACTTTTTAGCTCATACAGGGAAAGCACATATAGGTCCTTAAATTCTGATTCCTTGAGCTTTATGCCAGCTCTTGAATGGCACAGCCTGCTTCCATGTCCTCAGAAAATGCTTCTCCAGCCCTCTGCTCCAGAGGGGAAGAAAGGGCGATAACTGGATGGAGCAGTGTGGTCAAGACAAGGAGCTTTCTTAGGATCGGTTTGTGTGGTCGTACTCAATAGCAGAGGGCAAAGAGCCATCTGAGAGTGTGTGGTTAAAGGTGGTGGTTGGAGAGGAAGGAAGAATGAAAGGAAGAAGTCAGAGGTGTAGGTGGAGTGGGTGCATTTTGAAAACAGGTGAGAGATCCCCTCTCAAGAGGTAGATGAAAAGGATGAGAAAGTGACAGCATGGTGAGGGGGAGGTCTAGGGGAGGTTACGCCTGATAGTTTTGGTTTTGGCAATAAGGTCATCGTGGATGAGAACAGGGGAGGCTAGAGCACTGGAGTTTCAGAAGAAAGTTAAAGGTCTGGAATAATTGGTGAGGATAATGGGTATGTGAGTCAATAAAAGAGGAAAAGTAGTGCTGCTAAGTGGAAGAGGTGAGGATGAATTTGAGATAGTTGATATTGGCCCGGTACCCGAGTTTCTACCAACTGTGCTTGTGCATGTATGCAGGAACAGAGGAAACCTACTGAAGGAGGCAATTCAAGATTGGGGGTTGGTGGTGAGAGATTGACAGTGAAGCAGTTGAGTCTGGCAGAGAAGGCAGAGGGTGACTTTTTCAGTCACACACAAATTTATAGGTGAATTACATCATCAGAGGCAACTACGACTGCCCAAAATACATTCAATTTAGACTAACAGAGTTTAGCATCAAGAGTCAGTCTCCGGAAGCACATACTGGTTGTCTTGATGGTTTTGTAGCAACTGATCTGTCCCTATACAGTGGGCAGTGTGTGACTGAATTGGCAGAATTCAGTAAACAATTCCATATATGGTTTATCAGTGAAGACACTGTACTCTTCTAAGTGCTTCATACAGTGCTGTGCACAGAGTAAGCACCCAGTGCCTTTGAGTGGGAACAGGGTTTGCCAGATGAAGGCTGGTATGTAACATTTGTTTTTAAACTAATTGTCAATCCATAGTGCTTTGCTGATTCCGAGAAGCAGTTCATTTTTATCCGCACCTCTTCTCAGTTGTGTATTTCCAGAACACAGTTCTCAGTGAATAGAAGTGATTCTATGAGTGATTGTCTGAGTATTGAGTGAGTATTGTCTGAGTATGAGTGATTGTATGAGTTTTGTCTGTCCATAGGCTCAATGATGGTATCATATTAGAACGTGAGAAGTACCAGTACTGTATACAGAGCACTATAGTAAGCACTTGGGAGAGTACAGTCCAACTGAGTTGGTAGAAGTGTTCCCTGCCCAGAAAAGCTTACACTCTAAAGTGGGGAGACAGACATTAAAATATATTACAACTTTTGTGAGGCTGAGGGATTCGGTTGAATAAACAGTACAAATTCAAGTAAAAGGATGGTGCAGATGGAAGAGGGGGTTGAGAAAGGAAGGCTTAGTTGAGGAAGGTCTCTTGGAGAAGATTTGATTTGAATAAGGCTTTGAAGGTGGAGAAAGTGGTGGTCTTTCAGATATAAAGGGAGAGGATGTTCCAGCCCACAGGCAAGACCTAGGTGAGGGTCAGTGGTGAGACAGACAAAATTGAGATACAGTGAATAGCTTGGCATTAGAAGAGTGAAATGAGTGTTCTGGGTTCTAATAGGGAATCAGTGAGGTAAGTTAGGAGGGGGCAATCTGACTGGTTTAAAGCCAATGGTAAGCAGTTTCTGGGCAACTACTGGAAGTTCTTGAGGAGTGGGGAAACATGGATTGAACTTTTTTTAGAAAAATGATCTGAGCAGCAGAGTGAAGAATGAACTGAAGTGGGGAGAGACAGGAAACTAATGCAGTAATCAAGGCAGGATAAGTGCTTGATTCAATGTAGCAGAAGAAAGGAGAGAAAAGGGCAAATTTTAGTGATGTGAAGGTCAAACCGACATGATTTGGTGTCAGATTGATTATGGATTGAATGAGAGAGATGAGTCGAGGATAATGCCAGAGTTACAAGCTTTTGAGACAGGGAGGATGGTGGTCCGGTTTGTACTTCCCAAGCGCTTATACAGTGCTCTGCACACAGTAAGCGCTCAATAAATACGATTGAATGAATGAATGAATGGTCCTGTCTTCAGTGCTGGGAAAGTCATGGGGAGGACAGGGTTTGGGTGGAAAGATGAGGTGTTCTATTTTGGACATATTAAGTTTGGACATGTTTTTGACATGTTAAATAGTGGGACCTGCATTTAGAGATTTTCTGAAGGCAGGAGGAAATGCCAGTATTCAGGCTCCATCTCAGAGCTGGAGATGAAGATCTGAGAATCATCCACATAGAAATGGTAGCTGAAGCCATGGAAGTGAATGAGTTCTCCAAGGGAGTGGATTTGGATGGAGAATAGAAGGGGACCCAGAACTGAGCCTTAATGGATCTCCAGTGTCAGAGGGTGGAAAGCCAGAGGGGGAGCCTGAGAAGGAGACTGAGAATGTGTGACCAAAGAGATAGGAGGAGAACCAGGAAAGGACAGTGTCAGTGAAGCCAAGCTTAGATAATGCTTCAGTAGAATGTGCATGATCCACAGTATTGAAGGCAGCTGGAGAGGTCAAGGGGGATTGGGATACAGTAGAGCTGTTGGATTTAGCAAGAAGGAGATCATTGGTGACCTTTGAGAGGGCAGTTTCTGTGAAGTGAAATGGGGACAAAAGCCAGATTGGAGGGGGTCAGGTTGAGAACTGGAGGAAAGAAGTGGAGGCAGCAGGTATCAATGCACTAAAGGAGTTTGGAGAGGTATGGTAGGAGGGAGATGGGGCAGAAACTGTGGGAAGTTGTGGGATCAAGGGAGACATAAGCATGTTCAAAAGCAGTGGGGAAGAAGTCACTGACGAGTAAACAGTTGAATATGGCAGTCAGGGAAGGAAGATGGAGAGGGCAAGTATTTTGTTAGGGTGCGAAGAGATGCTTGCATATTGGACTGAAGGGAGTCCAGTCCCTCCATGTGATGCTGCTTCCAGCTCTGGGCTCCAGCGCTTTGGGAGGCAGCTCTGTCCTAGCTCTGGAAAGGTGAGCAGCAGAGGAAGAACCTGGACCAGAACAGAGCAGTCTGTGTGGCGAGGCCAGTACAGAGTCAGTGACAGCTCTGCAGTGGGATGGGAGGAAGAGAACCCAAGATGCCATTCCCCTCTCAACGTGCTCCATCTCAGAGCAATGTTTCCTCCCCTGCTGCCTTCCCTCTGCAGTCCAGGGTGCCACTGCTCTGCAGCGGGAACCACATGGCTGCCTGAAGTGGCCTTCTCGGACTGCAGCCCTGTCTTGGGGCCTGGGTGTCACCTGCTGCAGTGCAGGAGACAGCTTGAATGAGGAGGTTATCCTGCCCTTCCCCTAGTTTTTTAAGTAGTATTTGTTAAGTCCTTACTAGGTGCAGGGCTCTGTTCTGAGCACTTGGGAAAGTTGAATCCAACAGGGTTGGTAGATGTGATCCCTGCTCACAAGAAGATTACCATCTCCTAAAACCCTCCCCTTTGTCATCAATTCCTTGTCCCTCTTCCCCATTTCCACCCTGTCCCACCCCACACCTCCATTTAGACTACAAGGAAGGAAATTTATGCTTATGGGAATGTTGGTATATATGCTCACAGGTCCTTTCCTGTTTGAAGGTGAGGTTTTATCCATGATTGGCAAAGAGGACCAGGGTATGACAGACAGTTCCTTCCACACATGTACAGGTAGTCCTGCACTGGGCTGTTTGTTTTTGTAATTTTGTCTCCTATTATCCCAATTTTCCTAAACCCTCAGGTGAAACAGTCACTCATTCCTGATTGGCCAGCAGCAGCTAAGTGATCTGCTGTAGTTGCTTTCCAGGGGTCGACAGCTTCGCTGCATTATTTGGGCTTGTGCTTCATTGTACACACACTCACCCCCAAGACAATGAGGCTTTTCACCTTCTGGGGTAAAATTTTCATGATCCAGTACAATTCTTGAGCAACTAATAATATTCATAACAGATTTAAGTTAGTACTCCAGATTACAGTTTAGAATCTAGTTCTCACAACCACTCCTGAAAGTTCAGGCAGTGGGACATCTCCTTATCCTGTGTTTTAATAACACCTGAGCATTGAGCCTTTTCTTCAGTTAGTTCCTCAGGACATCATTTTCAGGAAATAGGCATATTTTCTTTTGTTTTGCTTTACTTTCTATGCCTCAGAGACAAATTGTTCAAAGGACATCTACAGGACCAAAAGGACACAGCAGCTTTCCTTGACATTTTGGGGTAGTGAGACTGGTGGGAGATGCTGTAATTATGCCGATATTTACCAGCTGAGCATTTGGAGTTGGGTCAGATATCTATCTGTTCACTCTACATGACATCCTCGCTCACCATCTGGAAAAGCTTTGAACATGACCAGGAAAGGACTCTGGGTTTTTTTCCATTAGAACAAGCCTGGCCCAACTTGGCCTTTTTCATTATTCCAATTGTCTGACAAATAGAACACCAAAATCAATGGCATTGTTTCAGCTAATGCCTTTGCTTTCAAAGTCTCACAGTATAGGTTCTTCAAGGTCTTTCCATTTTTACCAGGACACTGCTAGTTTTCCCCTTCCCCTTATCCCCCCGCCTTAAGGGCCAGGTTCTCTAGGAGATGGACAGAGAACCTTCTTCCATGTGACATGCTTATTAAGCCAACTTCCTTTCAAGACTATAGCTATCCCTATCATCTGATAAGGAATCACCCTGCAGCCTTGCAAAGGGTTTTCAGAAGTCATTGGCCTGCAAAAATTTCCTTTGCCTCCTAAAACTTTCATTTGTCACACTCATATTTAATAATGCTTCCCAATCTGAGCTACCACAACCTCTCTAAGTCATTAGGCTAAGTAAATACAATACCTTGTTTTTCCACAGATTCTTAGGAAAACAAAACAGAAAAGAGAGGCAGACTATGTTCCATTCTTGGGTTTATCTGCCACCTGGCTTTCATTAAACGTGCCCTGATTTTTTGTAGGCCTAGGCATGTGGACTGATGCTGGTTTTGAAGGTTAACTTTGTCGAGACAACTGGTAACGTGGTTGAGCTCAACTGATTTAGAATATGTCAACCAGTTCAAAGAAGAGGCCAAGTTTCCATCAGGTTTCCTTCCTGGCATCCAAGAGTATGCCTGAGAGGGTTTTCTAATGTCTGTTGACTGAGATTGGTGCTAACTCCCCTCGCCGTGGCAAGAACTCCACTCCTCCTTGCCCCACTGCCCCCATCTGATAATCCTGGGTTTCATAGACCCTATTATACAGCTGCTATGGAGGCTTGCAGGTGTCCCAGGAACCCCTGAAACGTCCTGAAAGTTGGACTGGTAATCCTTAAGGAAATCTTTCCCTTTTCATTATCCTCGAGGATTCCCTTACCAGTCCTATGTCTGGTTATAGAAGGATGAACAGACCACACTATGCCCATTTCACCCGGATTTGATCATTAGTGCCCAACTCCTGGTCAGCCCTGGAGGGTGACAGGATTTGAACTGGCACCAAACTGATGATGAGCTATTGTTGATCACTTGAATTACATCTAAGACTGCAAACCTGTCACTGTCCAGAACAAGAGCTGGGTGAGGGTTTCATAAGCTTCCACTGGGCATAAGTTTAAATCCTATAAAAAATGACACAACAGCATTCATTTTTAGAACTGTAAGAGGCTCAAGAAAAATTGGCAGGGGCAGGGGGAGTATATTCTTTGGTAGTGGTAAGAGTCAGAGGGGTAGGAAAATATGGACTAGATTGGTATGGGGTGGATCTGTTTTATGTGTTTTAAACCATGAAAGCCCTGAAAGTTACATGCATTTTCTAGCTCTAGAATTCACTATAATTGTAATATGGAATAAAAAGAAGAGCAGTTCAAATCACAGTTTGGCAATAGGGATCTCAGTCGTGAATTATTATATTCTACAAGGCTTTTCACATTCATAAAGGCATCAAGGTTCATCTAGAACTGTTTCAACTGTCCTATATCTAAAAAATAAAGGCCTGAAATACAGCTCAGATAGACTCTAACCAAAACTAAGAACAATCCCTAGGTTAGCTGAAGCCGGAACATTATTTAAAAAAAAAATGAGTATTCAAAAGGGGACCAAGAAAAGTAGACAATCTGGACAGGATTCCAATACCTATCTCAAAGCAGGCATAGGGCATGGGCCACTCTGTCCCTTCCCAGTGTGGCATTCTTGACTAAGAGGATCACTCAAAATCTTGGAAGCCACATGAATGTTCCTTACTTTCTTGCCAAGGAAGCAAACCAGAAAGCCATCTGTTGCCCATCAGTATTTCAATGCAGCATGAACCATGGACATCTTATTTACCACAGGCTACAAAGAAGAAAACTCTCTGGCCCTTATTATGTGTCCTTGGGTGAATTTCCAGAATCTGAACTTAAAATTCCCCATAATTGGTTTTTTTATGGGCTATAATCAGTGTTCGGTGCTATTCACAAAGGGAGTTGGGAACCTGCAATTTGATTATCATTATCAACAACGATATTTACTGGGGTGGGAGGTGGGGGGCTCTCTGGTAAGTGGCACAAACTTAAATGCACATGGTAACTTCCTTTAGAGGGTGCTAAGGATGAAACACCATTGGAGTCAACTGTCAATTGGTCAAGAGTTTACCATCTTTCCTGGATCATTCAAGTCACTTTGCTTGTCTTCTTCCTCCTCCTCCTTTCTCTTGTTCTGACTTTTGTCCATCATCTCCCTTGTCATTAGCCATGCCATTAGATTGTGGTTGGGGAAATAAAATGAGATGAAATTCTCAAATCAGTAAATTTTTCTACTTACTAGCACTTTGGATAAAAGGTTTTGTGGCAGAGAAGGTTGAAACTGCGGGCTAAAATGAGGCATGGGGATTATTTGTGGATTTAAATTATCCATGCTCTCTGCGCCCCCACTAGCACAGATAATTGAGCTGGCTGTATAGTGCCCAAAGTTAAATCCCCCCAAAGTATTTACTATTGGAGAATAATCAGAGCATCTTACTTATTTTTAAAATCACAGAACCCAGCCAAATGCTCTGGGCTACAATGCAATGTGCTTCTTCTAAAGATCTGGATTTCCTAGCACCGTGCTCTCATTTATTCGTCTTGGTGGAGTGACAGCACCACTCTTCCCCTTGAGACCTGAAACAGGTAAAATGGAACTGACCAAGGAACAGGGATGTTGGTGAGAACACAGGAGCTGCAGGTGGAATTCATTAGGCAGAGTGGTTTAGTGGAAAGAGCACAGGCTTGGGAGTCAGAGGACATGGGTTCTAATGTGGGTTCCGCCACTTGCCTGCTCTGTGACCTTGGGCAAGTCACTTAGCTTCTCTGTGCCTCAGTTACCTCATCTGGAAAATGAGGATTAAGACTGTGAGCCCCGTGTGGGACAACCTGAATACCTTGTATCTACCCCAGTGCTTAGGACAGTGCTTGGCACATAGTAAGTGCTTAACAAATACCATCATCATTAGGGGCTGGTGCTAGGATGTAGAACTTGACCTTATAATCCTTTCTAGAGGAACCCATGTGGGGTCAATGCAGTGAGATTAATTGGTTGAGGCCATCTGGAGCTCCACCCAGCTCCCAGCTCCACCAACTGTCAGCTGTGTGACTTTGGGCAAGTCACTTCACTTCTCTGAGCCTCAGTTCCCTCATCTGGAAAATGGGGATTAAGACTGTGAGCCCACCAGGGGACAACCTGATCACTTTGTAACCTCCCCAGCGCTTAGAACAGTGCTTTGCGCATAGTAAGTGCTTAATAAATGCTATTATTATTATTATTATTATTATTATTATTATTATTATTATTATCTGGAGGAAGTACTAAAGAGAATTTGCCCTCTTGGGTCACCCAAGGACTATATTTAAATTGTGCCTACACAGTAAAGTGACACTTTGGGAAAAATGATGGAGATAATACTGGCTAAAAAAACCCCACCCCTGTTGATGGAATGGGAAAAGGTGGATTTTTTGGGTTGGAATGTTCCAGGATGTTCATGTTGATTGAATTAGATTAATTTTTTTCCTCCGTAAGTGTTAGTGTTGCAATTGGGCAGGGAATGTATCTGTTTATTGTTAGATTGTACTCTCCCAAGCACTTAGTGCAGTAGGTGCTCAATAACTACTATTGAATGAATGAAAGTGTCACGACATTGCAGGGCAAGGGTTCTCACTGACCCAGCTGGACCAGTGACATGATTCAATCAATCAGTCAATAAATGGAATTTATTGAGCGCTCACTGTGTGCAGAGAACTATATTAAGCTCTTGTGAAAGTACAGTACAGAACAACAGAGTTGGTAAACATGCGTCCTGCCCACCAGGTGCTCACAGTCTTCCAGAATTCATGCTCCAGGCCTTTTCCCTTTTCTGCCATTAGGTCTTGTAACACAAATTTTGCCCGCCTCTGTTTCTCTTTGACACAATTTTGCAGTTTTTGCTGCGTTGGCCTCAGAAGGTCAGAGGGGGTGGGTGCTATAATCAATGGTATTTAATAAGCACTTACTGACTGCAGAACAGTGAGTACTGAGAAGGATGAATAGGCGTGGATGTAGCAGGACTTTTTCCTTCTTCAGCAGAACTATTTTTCTCAGGACACTTTCTCCCCGTGACAAGTCAATTGGAAAATGAGTGTGCCTCTCCCATGGTGTATACCCTATTTATCAAATCCAGAAATAAAGAAGAATTCAAATCTGAGAGCTTTTAAAAATTTCAGTTTTCTAGGCAAAAATAAAAAGACACGCTTTTAGCTAGAAGTGTCACACTGAGTGTTTGCTATTGACACTTAGTTGTTATTAACAGTTAAACATTATTTGCTTTCTATGGCTTGAAATAAATGGGGTCCCTGCACAGAACACGTGTTTAAATCAGTGTGTTAAGATGCTTCATTTAGAGAAATTTGCTGACTTCAACTGAACTCACATGTAGATTTTAAAGCAGCCGTGTATTTTGCAAAAGAAAGAAATCTCTCCACTTTTGACAAAATACTTCTTGTTCTGATTGCCCTTTGGAAATCTTTAGGAGACTGGGCTCATGATGGTAGGGGAGAAGTGGTTATTAAACCTAACTTAAATGCACTCTTTTTTTAAAAAAAATAATATTTTGGTAAGCACTTACTTTGTGCCAGACACTGCCCTAAGTGCTGGGTAGATAAAAGATAATCTGTTGGAGACAGTTGCTGTCCCCCATGGGGCTCCCAGTCTGAGTAGGAGGGAGTAGGATTTAATCCCCATTTTGCAAATGAGGTATCTGAGGCACAGATCATTCATTCATTCATTCATTCAATCGTATTTATTGAGCGCTTACTGTGTGCAGAGCACTGTACTAAGTGCTTGGGAAGTACAAGTCGGCAACACATAGAGGCGGTCCCTACCCCACAGTGGGCTCACAGTCTAGAAGGGGGAGATAGTGATAAGTGAAGCAACTTGCTCAAGAGCACACAGCAGACAGGTCATGGAGCCAGAATTAGAATCCACGTCCTCTCACTTCCAGGCCCATGCTCTTTCCACTAAGCCCCACTGCTTCCCACCTGGTGCCTTAAACTACAGAAGTATTTTTCTCCTCAAATCTGTTTTGTAAAATTTTTTACTTTTCCACACCGATATTTATTGATTCAGATTCTGGTTAGCTCTACCACAAATTCACAAGGAAATATTCCCAGAAATATGTTTCATACATAGGTGTGTGTGTATCTACAAAGTAGTTGCCCTTCATATTTGAAGATATTTCAAATGATGTAACTTTCAGAGGGTACAGATGTCTGTGAAAATACCAGCGTGAACTCAACAATAAAGTCCTTATCTGAATTTCTTAATTTTTCAGGCTTGACATCGAATCCATTGCAACTTACACTGGGGTAGCACTGTAGCCACAGTTTGCAAGGCCAGTCGCTGTTTTGATACAACCGTGAAGTGAATCTGCAAATCCCTTGTCCTGGAGAGGTTACAAATCCCTATGAAATCATAAAGCATCAGTGACGAGACTGGGGATTCTTAGAAATGAGGCCCATGACATCCCATTTATGGAATTTACTATAAACAGAGTAACAATTGTTTGTCAAATCAATTGCCAAATCTCCTGCTTTTGCATGTACACTACTTATATTGTGCAATATGCGTAATGGCATAAATAAAAAATAGAAATTACTGTTTATTAGAGACTGATCAAAATAGAGTAGATGCTGAAAAACCTTCTCCAGAGTTAAATTTCAACTTTTATTATCTTTTTCCAATAAGGTTAGTGTTTTCCTTAATTCTGTCACCTATTTACTCACATGTATTACCTGACCAATTATATGCTTGCTATCTTCACTCTATTCTTCTTTTTACATGTTTACTACTGGTTCTCTCACTGTCTGTTCCACCTACTCACATATTCTCTCTCCTTCTCTCTCTCTTTCTTTGTTTCAGTCTCTCCCCCGACCCACTTTTCTGCTCTGTTTGTCCAGTCCTCCTTTGGCTTGTGCATATTTCCTTCCCGCTCTTGTGGTGTTCATTCAGGCATCCATTCCACCCCATAAGCTGTGTTTACTTGTAGCAGTGCATGTTGTGACAGATCCAGCATACTGATCTGTATTTGGAAAGGTGGGTTTGTGCATCACCATAGAACAAGCAAGCCTGCCCTTTGTTGCACTCATTTTAGACACATTTAAAAACTGTAATCCTGGAGGTGATTTTTGTGCCCGTGTTCCCTCTTATCTCCATTCCCTTGTTTTGTTTCTCGATCTCCTTTTCAAAACTATTCCTCACACACAAATTAAGTCCCGTAGTCATGTACAAATCCAGAGTTGAAAAAGCTCTAATTTGGCTTCCAGTAATGCTCGATCTTTTCTGAATTAATAGCAGCGTTAGCATCACTGATTTAAGGAAACGTGTTAAGAATATAGGAATGCCTTTTGCTCTGCCCGCGCTGAGATGTGTGCACGAAAAACAAATCCAGAGTTTTGCTAGTTGCAAAACCCAGCTCAATTCAGGACAATTAATTTTATTTTTTTTCAAATACGAACCTCCCAGCACAATAGTAGACACCAGTTGCCACCAATGGGAAATTGGGTAGTAGGAGCAATAATTTTTTTTCTACTGAGTTTGTTCTGTCTGTCTCTGTTCAGAATCTCCTGATGGGAATTCAGAGACCACAGATAGGAAGGATAGCTGGTAACCCAAAGATAGAGTCTAAAGTAATCGGGGATGGGTGTGGGCGCGGAGGGAATGGTGCATGCTACTCTGACAATTACAGGGCGAAAGATGTTATTGATGGTTATGTTTAAAATATATACAAAGAAACAATAATTCAGGTTTCCATCCTTCGTCTTAGGTATCCCATTAAGAAGTAAGAAAAAAGTAGAAACAAAGATTTTAAGTGCCCCCCAGTGTGTTAGACTAATCCCAGGCACCTGGGCAGTTTAATGGGAATCTGGTTTAGGAATATGGTTGTTAGTATTTTCCTTTCATTAAAACAACTGAGTATCCCAAAATCACTAACCAGAGAGCAATTCTATAGAGGCCATTGAGTTTCTGAGCTTGCCCTGAAGGCCATGGGCCCAGAGGCTAAAAGTTTATGTCCACGGAAGTGGAGGGCAGGACTGCCTTTCCTGAAAGGTGATAAAATCAATCAGTGTGCAGAGCATTGTATTAAGCACTTGGTAGCTTATAAGAGAAGCAAAATAAATGGATCCTGCCCGTAAGGTATTTACAAACTAATCTGGTGGCTGAAAGTGATAAAATGTGGGCATGGATATTCTATACCAACAACTCGTTAACCGTCAGTAGTAAGAGAAGAAAGCCAAAAGGAGTAGATGGCCACTGGACAAGGTTTCTCGGTGGGATACTTTATTTGCTAAAGTTTGTTGAATTGGGGAACATATGATCTGGAGATTGTGTATCTGCCCTCACAATTGCCATAACAGCAGAGATGGCAGAACCTTAGCTGCTCTAGAAGCAGCGTGGCTTAATGGCAAGAGCTCAGGCTTGGGAGTCAGAGGTCATGGGTTCTAATCCCGGCTCCATCACTTCTCAGCTGTGTGACATTGGGCAAGTCACTTAACTTCACCGTGCCTCAGTTATCTCATCTGTAAGGTGGGGATTAAAACTGTGAGCCCCACGTGGGACAACCTGATTACCTTGTATCTACCCCAGCGCTTAGAACAGTGCTTTACACATAGTAAGCACCTAACAAGTACCATCATTACTATTATTATTATTCGTTCCATCAAGCTGTTCAAAATGCAGAATACAGAACTGGATGGTAAATGTTTCAACCTTAGGCCAGACAACTCCGAAAGGCAACTCTGGAGTAGGACTATTGCTTTTGCATCTAGGCCTGGTGGATTATATTCACCCTAGCCAGTTAAATAAAAGATCATTTTTTGTAGCATTCGTTAACCACTTTTTTATGTGCCAGGCACTGTACTGGGCATTGAGGTAGATACAACGAATCTGGTTGGACACAGTATTAATCCACTCGCAGTATTAATCCACATTTTACAGATGAGGTAATGAGATGCAGAGAAGTTAAGTGATTTGTCCAAGGTCTCACAGCAGACAAGTGGTGGAACCAGGATTAGAACCTGTGCACTATCTACTATCCCAGGCCTATGCACTATCTACTAGCCACCCTGCTTCTCCTTTTGATATGAACCAAATGGCAGAGGCTACATTTCAAAGTGCTTGGTGCTAACTTCTGTCTTATTGTAGAATAAACTACATGGACAGTTAAAACAGTGCTGTTCTAGTGGTAATTGGCCCTAGGCCTGACCATCAATTTCAGATAGTCTTCCCTTCTTTGTACAGGTCACTAGAGCCCATCTAGGTCAGAGCCTTGAGGATGCGTCTCCTCCCTTCTCCTCCTGGCACCCTCCTCTTCACTGGCACCTACAAGTGCACTCTGCAACAGAATTGCAGAACCATTAGTATAGTATATGTGAGCAATGCCACTGCAATTCTTTTCTTGTTACCAAAATGTTAAACCAGTCTTGTCAATAAGTGCTAAAAATGTGCCAATCTCAACAGATTAATCTCACAGAGTAGCCTAAAGAGGGTCACTGGGGGTAAGTCAGTCAGTCAGTGGTATTCATTGAGTGCTTATTGTGTCCAGAACATTGTATTTAATAATTTATTCGAGCACTTACTATGTCTTCAGAGCACTGTACTAATCACTTGGGAGAGTACAATATAACAGACTTGGTTGACTTGTCCCTTGCCGAAAAGGACGAAGCTCTTAGGAAAGTACCTTAAAATAAATAGACTTAGCAAGGTTTCTTCTTGCCTGCCATAAGTTGCTGCTGGCCCTGGGCAAGGGGGTAAGAAGCTCTTCCCATCACAGCTCTAATTCCATCACACACTAACTCATACCTGGGCCCGAGAGAAAAAGGAGGCTGATATCCATAAAAAGGTGAAGATTCCTATCCCCCTTCCAACATTGTCTCCTTTTACTACCTGTTGCTTCAGATTCTAATACATATGACTCCAGAAAAGTCATGTTGCCCTCCACTCCCAAAGGAGGAAAGTTGTTCATTGAGAATGCTGAGCAGGGGACAATGAGTCAGTTTCTCGTATACTCATTGGTGCTGCTCCAGAGTCACTGCCAACTCTGTATTCAGGGTGGCAAAATTTTGGAGAAAGACAAGAAACTGGTTCCCCATGTGGCAGATGAAACTTTCCACTTCTTATAGAATGTAAACTCACTGTGGGCTGGGATCGTGTCTACCAACTCTTGTTATATTCCACTCTCCCAAGTGCTTAGTATGTGCATGCGTGCTCTGCATGCAGTAAGCACTTAATAAACACCACTGATTGATTGATTTGATTGATCCATTTTTTCGAAGAATGGAAACTCACCAATTTGGATTAATGTTGGGGAGACCCATTGTAAATGACTGGATTTTCCAGATTAGAGCTCTGAATTAAACAAATGTTCTTTTATTGTGCAATGTTCAATAGACTTGAGAGTGCAGTGGTGTGTAATCTAACACCATAATAAGTACTTCAGTTAGCAAGCCTACCAGTTGGAGGATTATATAACTTTTTGCTCTCAGTTAAGTAGCGAATGTGCACTTAGTTTTGTGGAACTGATTTGGGCTTTTGGTTCTGGTTGTATTTTCATTTGCAGTTTACTGTAGGTTCAAGGTTCTGAGTTTCAATTTACTCTGTGAGAGGGGTCCCCAAAAACATGCCAGCATCTTTGTCCTGTGCTTAAAGCGGAGAGAACTGTTCACCACAGAGTGACCTTTTAAAGTCACATTTGGACGGGCACGAAGCAGAGCAGTTGCCTTTGTTGAGTTCATGTAGGAAGGAACCTGCCAATCAGACAAAGCTTCTGCTGGCAGAGAACAGTTTTCTGGGTTGGCCTCAGGACTCCTCTCTGTCTCTGTTTCTTAACTGATGATCCATCTTTAGTAGAAAATTTCTTCCAATGAATGTTGCCTTTGTCTCCCTTGCCATATGTGGAATTCTGAGAAAAGATATAACTTGTAGGGGCTGAAATTCCTGGGCAGAAAGCAACCGCCATGAAAATCCAGGGTTAAAAACAAATCAATCCATTTGATGCATGGGAAAAACAAGGGACAAAATTCCCTCTTCAATCTACATAATAATCTCTTAGTGATCCCGTGCTTCTTCCAATTGGATATTCAGAACTAGGACCAGGGAACTGCTCACCCACTGATGTCAGTGGGAGGGCTGCATTCAGAAGCACTGAAGCAACCACAGTAAAGATTTTAAAGATTTGCACTATGATTAAGAGCTCCACGGTGGGGATGCAGAGCAGGAAAATCTGCCTGTAGCCCTCAGATCCGGGGAGGCCGTAAGGTGAGTGCTATATACTTGAGGGTCAGAATACAGGCCTAATAGCTTGTCCAGTCCCCCAATGCCCTGTGGTAACTGTGACAGTTGTGCATACTGTATTTTCTCAAGTTTCCACAAATGAAGATTTAATTCCACCTGTACAAAGTATTGATCTTACTTGGGAGACTTTTATGGTAGTCAATTAAATTAGTACCATACCTTTCCTACTAGTAAAATGAGAGTGCCATTACAGTATGGAAATATAATGTTCCATAATATTTTTATTGTGAGACAGGGGATGTGTCTTACTGCACTCAAAAGAACAGTTTACCCATGACTGTGAAGTTAGTTGTAATCCATAAACGGGCCATATACCACTTTGATAACTCATCCAAGATCAGTTTAAGGGAATATTACTTATTCTCTCAACAACACAATAAGAAATGGGTTTGTCCCCAGGAAAAAAAAATGCCATTCTCTCCAAATAGTCCCTGTTGAAACCATTCTATTATTATCCTATTAAAAGGAGCTCAGTACTTTTACCAACCATTTCTGATGTATGGCATTCAAATATTAGTACTTAAGCCTGTTTTTTCTCTCTTCCAATAGGGCAATATCCTCTCCCATTTCTCTCTTCCATTTTTCACCTGAGTCAAGCATTGAGCAGAGAATTGCAGCTGCAGCTTGGGAATTTCTGACCGTGCAGCCACTAGAAGTTTAATTCCCATGGGCCTATTGGAAAGTGTTGATTGAGGAGGAGCACGTGAGTGCAGTTGTGCCCTTGGAAATCCCCTGGATCACAACCCCAGCTCTCGTGGTCCTACTGCCACCTCATCAGTCTGCAGACAAATTGTCACTGAGCTCCCCTGAGGTGAACCACAAACCCAAGCTCTCTTCCAACCAGGGACAGGATGAAGTTCATCCTAGGCTGTGCAAGTATTGCCTAATTCTACACTCTAATCGACATACCTTTCATATTTGCTTACCTTTATTTTAAAAGATGATGCTCTTAAGGTTTAATTCTTATGCAAGTTTTATAGCAAGACTATTTCATAGGTAGCTGGGTTTGCTTGGGACTTGAAGTACAGAACACATATGAAGAGTAGTGAAACATTTTCACTTTAGGCTATTTGGAAATGTGTCATTTAAAACGTGAAATCCTGGCACAAGATTTTCACACTGCAATTTTTTCAAAAGTAACTAAAATGTGTCTTATTTGTGAAAATGCATCTTATTAATCCATTGTGAAAGAAAATAACAGCTGCTAATGATTTTAAAGTTTGTCATAAAGTCCTAAAGTTTTTGTAACATTGGTTCATTATGCGATATCTAGATTAACAGTATTCCATTGAGTTTAATGTGTGCTTAATGTGACTGTTGGAAAATCTATAGGACACTGGAAACAGTCTACTTCAATGACAAAACTATCTTTCAACTGCTAGAGAAGCCATTTTTGCTGCATTTCTCCCTCTTCATCCTCTTACTCTCTGTTCTCACTCCCCTTCTCCCTCATCACTCCTCTTCCTACCCTCCCTCTCACCTAATGTGGCCCAGGCTAGGGAGTTAGTTCAGTTTCCATCCATTACCTATAAAAGTGGGTAACTGAGGAACACATTCCATTTACCTAGACAAATCTGGGTGAAATCTGGTGAGCTGTTTGTGGGAGTGCAACAAGAACCTTAGGTAAAGGCACATGCCATTGCCATCTTATTAAATTCTGGAATCGACAGATGATTTGAATGGCCTAGATGGATGGATGATTTTAAGTGTGGAGTTGACCCCAAGTAGATGCTCACTTTCTGAAAGATTCCTCTCCTTCAAGCCTAAAGTGATATTGAAGGAAATGCACTTAGGAGCATGGCCTTATTGCAGTCATAAAAATGTGTACTGGCCTTTATCTACTTGGTATGAAAGAAATCAAGGCAGGCCTAATGAAAATGATATAAAAAGCCTAAAAGGAAATGATTATATGCCTTTTACAAACCCATTTTGTCTAAGTTCATGGGACTCTGCCTCTGCTGTAATAGTTGGACTCTGATAGGGTCAATTGATGATAAATATGACTAGCTACGGGTGGCACTGGAAATGCGGATTGGGTCAATGTGGACTTCGGAAGGCTAGTTTCAAGATGACTCTAATGATATAGTAAAAAACAATGTCTCTGGGCAGGGGCTTGTTGTGGCTGGTATGGGTGGAGGTGTGGAGGGGTTGCAGGGGACAGAGGGGCAAGGGTGTTACTAGAAGCTCAGGCAGACAGTGCCTTGATACACCAGTTGTGCTTGGTCCACATTAGACGGGACACAGCTTCGTTCAGGTCATCCCCAGGGATGTCACTGGCACGCTGCAGTCTGCCAAGAATGGCAGTAGATGAGACTCCATGAGTCCCTGCTCACAAAAGGGGGTATATAAGGGCATGAGTACCGGTGATTACACTACTAAAGCATTATCCTCACCCACTGCATTGTAAGCTCCTTGTGGTCAGGGATCATATCTAATCACTCTAGTGTACTCTTTCCCAAGGCTTAGTCCAGTGCTCTGCACACAGTAAGCACTCAATAAATATCACCAATTTATTGATCAGTCCGAAGTACTTCAGATTGCATTCTGTTTACAGAGCACTGTGCTAAGCACTTGGGAGAGTACAATATGAGTAGGTATGAGCCCTCTCCTCAAAAAAATAAATTAGAGATAGGTGAAAGTAATGAACTACATTGATATGTAAGAGTCCTACAGATGTAGGTGACTTTATGCTTAATAATCCATAAATGCTCTAGTGGAAGTAGGGGAATTATAAAGAGGGGAGATGGGAAATTATTTGGAAGGTCACCTGGAGGATGTAATTTTAGAAGGGCTTTGAGGATGGGGAAAGCAGTGGTGTATGAATGTAAAAATGATGGAGTTCCAGGCAGGGGCAAAGGCATGACCACAGTAGTCATCCGGAGATGAGACGAGAGTGGGTGCAAGGAATAAACAAGCTAGAAAGGATTGAAGTGTGTGAGCTGGCTGAGTGGGGGAACAGAGTGGTAGCAGAGGAGAGAACTGCTCGAGCAGTTCAAGGCCGGTGATCGGGAGTTTCTATGTGATGTAGAAAAAAATGGGAAATAATTGGAAGTTTCTGAAGAGTGGGGAGACATCTGCTGAATGACACTTTAGAAAAATGATCCAGTCAGAAGAGTAAAGGTTGAACTGAAAAGGGGAAGATCTGAAGCCTGGGAGATCAGTGAGGAGGTTAATAGATATTCAAGCCAAGATAGGGCAAGCGCCTGGAACATCCACTTGGATGGAGAGGAAGGGGCAGATTCTGGAAGAACTGGTAGAATTTCACAACAGATTGGAAAAAGGCTGCTTATTAAAATGAAGATGAGCGCAATAATAATAATAATGGCATATATTAAGCACTTACTATGTGCAAAGCACTGTTCTAAGTGCTGGGGAAGTTACAAGGGGATCAGGTTGTCCCACGAGGGGCTCACAGTCTTCATCCCCATTTTGCAGATGAGGTAACGGAGGTACAGAGAAATGAAGTGACTTGCCCGAAGTCACACAGCTGACGATTGGCGGAGCTGGGATTTGAACCCATGAACTCCGACTCCAAAGCCCAGGCTCTTTCCCCTGAGCCATGCTGCTTCTCCGGGCTGGCTCTCTAATTCTATGTAATTGCCTGATAGTTCTGTGAGTTAAGGAATCATTTTGATATTTGACCATTAAAGAATGCGCTTTGCTTTTCTGAAGGTCTCGTTGAAACAGGCACTCTGCCTCATTGTTCTAATAGATGCATCTCTTTACTGCTCTTCTTGGCACTCAAAGACGACACTGTTGACAGTGAGCTGGTATTTGTTTGGGTTCTCTCTGTGTCCATGATAATACGGTTGAATTCCTCTTCTGGCACAATTTGTGACTTCACTTGCACCCTTAGGATTGCTTTGACCCCAAGGATGCCATCATCTGTGACCCTTAGCACGAGACCAGACATAAATGCAAGGTTCCTATGGTTGTCATGTGTCGAACCACCAATATCACTGAAGAATACATTCGATTCCTCTTTCCTTTCTAAACAGTCTTGGAATTGGAAAAAAACCCACAAAAAAACTCTCAAAAAGACAAAAAGAGCTGTTGTAGAAATAAGAAGAAATGAAGAATTTGAAGCAGATGTTATGCTAGGAGCTATTATGTGTTATAATACCACCTGTGCCCACTTAATTCCAGCCAAAATAATTTCCTCTGCTGTTACCATGAAAAAAGACAGAATTTCAGTGACTAATAAGTCACTGGGAGAGAGAGTGAGAGGAATGCCTCTGATATGAAGTCCTTTTAAAAAAGGGTTAATATTTACTGTCAGATGAGTGAGTAGACCCTGTCTCCCTCCATAAAAGTCGGGGACCTCCCTTGAGTCTTGCTTTTGGCTGACCAGCTGGAATTCGTCCCAAAGCCAAAGGTTTTGTCCCGTGCAAGTGTAGATCTGCACGTCTGTGTCAGGCGTCAATAAGTGAGAAAATACTCAAAGTCAAACAACACATTTTTTCTCTGTCCCTGTGCTCTCTAGTTGTTTCTTCTCCTTATGCGTACTGTTTAATGCTAGCCCAGTGCTTCTGGGCCCCTAAGAGGCCATATTTACTGAAACTAGGCACCCTTTCTCCTGGAAGCATGCCGACATTCTGTCTACTCCTCTCGTCTCTGTTTTTCTGGTCCCTGAAAAGTTGCGTTACTAGTTTACCAGGGAAAGGCGTACCTGGACTTAGTCTGTGAACTGCAGCTTTCTGCCTCTGAGTCTATTTCTAAGTGGAATGAATTATCAAATGAGTAATTTGAACTTTCTCTTCAAAAACAAATTGTCTGTGAAAGGATACATTTCCTCTGAGCTTGCTGTCGTTTCTCTTCCTGAAAAGGTACCGGTTCCCATTAATGCATGTAAATCATAAAACCTAACTGCTCTTGAATTGAGACAATTTGGAAGTTGATGTGGATGACCTAGTATTTTACAATGTTTGTGACAGTGGGCTGCTTCTGGAAATTAATAAGTGGCAGCTGAGATAAAACGTGCCCCATCCTGAAGGCAGAACAAAGAATAAATGCTTACTTTATCATCATGATTTGTGAGTGGTCTCTGAGTGTTCCCTTGACTTAGCAGTTACTATTCTCTCTTCACTGAATAGAGCTCTTTTTTTTTTAAACATTTCCTCAGTTGAAGATTATGCATCTTGTTTTCCTTCTTGAACCCCTGAAGGAGATTTAAAATTACCTGTTTTATTTTAGCTTTGATGTTTCTACTTCCTCGGCACCATCCGTAGATAATGACTCACACGTCAGCAGAGCATGACAAGACGTATGTAGTTTTACTCTTTCCTTCTCCATCTCTGCTAGTAGACCAGAACGTGTTCTGACACCGTATCATAGGATGGTATGGACACTGGACAGGAAGGGATCTTGATAAAGGTCTTTCAGTATAATCCTTTAAACGACTTGAAACGTGAAACTTCCTAGCCAGATGAGACACTATCCTGTTGAGAAGACCTCCAAAAAGGAGAAATACCAAAACTTTCCCCAAAGCTTACTACTTCCCTCCCCTTCCCAAAGACTTGGAAAATCTGGGTTTCTTCTTCTTAGAAGAGGTCTTGTCATGGGAGATCTTGGGAGTGCACAGGACAGCAAAAGCTTGAAAACTTCTGGAGTCTAGTGAAAAGGCCAAATGCTGCCCTAAAATCTTCAACGTTCCTTCTGGCACTGCCGTTGGATTCCTTGTAAAAGCTCTACCTCAGGACTGATCAGGCTTATCCCAGTTTAGCAATCAACACTGGTATTATGTGACCAGTTGGCGTGGTTGTGGCATCCACCTTATCTAATCCTAGAAATGCCACGCTCTGTTCAGCTGGCAACACTACACACTGCATTATAGGAAACATTGGGCAGGGAGGCGATTTTCTATTATTTGACGGGGGTGGGTGGAATAATTTTAATTGCTAAGAAATTGCATTTTCATTGTAAAGCAATTCAAGTTATAGCAGATTCATAATGCAGCTATTGTAAAAATGACATTTCAGTGACATTTCTGTGAGAAGAACATGGTGATTTTGTAAATGACATGGTGAGGGCATAACAGTTATGCGAATAACACATTTTCACAATACGTGTGCTGTGAGCATAAATAATGATGATGGTAATAATGGACTTCATTATTAGAGAGCCTGTCATCTGCGGATCCCAAAGCACATGGTACCCATCAATCTTTTCCACTTCCCTCCCAAGTTGCGAACGTTTCTACCCCCTTTTTGCAGGGCCTCCTGACACATGGAGGGAAGAGATTTCCCAACCCACACAGAAAAGCTATAGCAAGTCAGGGGATCCGAACGCTCATTGATTCTTGAATTTTCTGGAAAAATCAGATGAATCACAACCAGGGTCACTGATATTCTGCATGTCACTGATGTTGTCTGTATGCCCAAAACAGAAGTATTTCATCTTCCCACCCATACTCTGTCCTCCTCTTGTCTTCCCCATCACTAATAATAATAATGATGGTATTTATTAAGCGCTTACTATGTGTCAAGCAGTGTTATAAGCACTGGGGTAGATACAAGGTCAGGTTGTCCCACATGGGGCTCACAGTCTTCATCCCCATTTTTACAGATGAGTTAACTGAGGCACAGGGAAGTGACGTGACTCGCCCAAAGTCACACAGCGGACAAGTGGCCGAGCCAGGATTAGAACCCATGACCTCTGGCTCCCAAGCCCAGGCTCTTTCCACTAAGCCACACTGCTTCTCTCAACGCCACTATCCTCCCTATCTCACATGCACATAACCTTGGCATTATCCTTGACTCCTCTCTCACTCAACCCACAGAGTCAATCTGTCACAAAAGCCTGTCAGTTCTACCTTCAAAGCATCTCTAGAATCTTCCATTTCCTTCCCAACCAAACACACTTTCTCATCATGCAGTTGATTGACTCTACTTATTGAGCACTTACTGTGTGCAGAGCACTGTACTAAGTCCTGGGAGAGTTACAGAATGATAGGGTTGATAGACATGTTCTCTTTCCGCAAGGAGCTGTTACAGTCTACGGGGGGAGACAGGCAGTAAAATAAATTACAGCTATGTACATAAATTCTGTGAGTCAGAAGGTGGGGTGAATATCAAGACTACTGCATCAGCCTCTTTGCAGAACAACCTGCCTCCTGTCAAATTCTGTCCACGCCTCCCCACTCCTCAAGAATCTTCAGGGGTTGCCCATCCACTTCTGCATCAAACATAAATTCCTTACCGTCAATCAGCTTTAAAACACTCAAATCTCTCTCCCCTTCTATCTTAGCTCTCTGATTTCCTGCTGTAATACTACTAATAATAATTGTGGTATTTAAGAAAGCACCTACTAATTGCTGAGCCTTGTTCTAAGCGCTGGGGTAGATCCAAGGTAATCAGGCTGTCCCACGTGGGCCTCACAGTCTTGATCCCCATTTTACAGATGAGGGAGCTGAGGCCCAGTGAAGTGACTTGCCCAGTCACAAAGCAGACAAGTGGCAGAGTCGGGATTAGAACCCACGTCCTCTGACTCCTAAGTCCATGCTCTTGTCACAAGGCCATGCTGCTTCCCCTCACACTTCCCTTCTCTCATACCAGTTTACTCACTGTACCTTGACCTCGCCTATCAATGTCAATGATATTTATTTAGCACTTACTGTGTGCAGAGCATTGTACTAAGAGTACACTAAAACAAAGTTGGTAAATATGTTGCCTGCCCATAAGGCGCTTACAGTCTATAATACTAATTGTGACATTTGCTAAGCGCTTACTACGTGCACCGGGCACTGTACTAAGCGCTGAGGTGGATACAAGCAAATCGGGTTGGACACGGTTTCTGGCTCACATGGGGCTCACATTCTCAATCCGCATTTTACAGATGAGGTAACAGGTGCAGAGAAGTGAAGTGACTTGTTCAAGGTCACAAAGCAGACCAGTGGAAGAGCCAAGATTAGAACTCAAGACCTTCTGACTCGCAGGCCTGAGCTTTATCTACTTCACCAGGCTGCTTTTCATAATCTCGCCACCAACCCCTTGCCCATGTCCTCCTAATGGCCAGGACAGACAGATTACTGGGACAGATTCCCTCCTCCTTCACATATGGACAGACTACAACTTTTCTTCCTTCAAACATTACAAAATCTCATGTGTAGAATGAGAGCCCCATATGGGACAGGAACTGTGTCCACCCTGATTATCTTATATCTTCCCCAGTGCTTAGCACAGTTCTTGGCACCTAGTAAATGCTTAATAAGAACTACTGCTGTTATTATTATTATTGTTATTATTATTATTATCTCCTCTAAAAAGTGTTCCCTGCTAAGCCCTTATTTCCTCTATGTCCTTTCCCTTCTGTGTTACCCATGCACTTGGATCAGTACCCCTTAAGCACCTGATAATCCCCACAGCACTTACGTACAGATCTATAACTTATTGTCTGCCCATCCTTCCATGCCAACTAGACTGTGTGCTCCTTGTTGGTAGTGAACGTATCAACCGACTCTGTCATATTTTACTCTCCCAAACACTTAGTACACTTACTATGTACATAGTAAGAACTCAGTATCATTGATTAATCCTGCAAATTGCATTTTCCGAAGGTGTTCTTCCTCCCTCTCCCTTTATGGTGGATTTAGCTCTGTCCATTTTCCAGTTTCCATGTTGACCAGCTATTGCCCTTTTCTTCTTCCAGTCTGGCTTAATCGATAGAGCACAGGCCTGGGAGTCAGAATGACCTGGGTTCTAATCCCGGCTCTGCCACGTGTCTGCTGTGTGACCTTGGGCAAGTCACTTCACTTCTCTGTGCCTTTTACCTCATTTGAAAAATGGGGATTAATAGAGTGATACCTCTATGGGACAGGGACTGTGTCCAACCTGATTATTTTGTATCTACCCCAGTGTTTAGAACACAGAAAAACACTTAAGTGCCATAATTATCATTATTAGTATTCCACAGGAGTGCTAATGTGAATTTAGCTCAGCCTCATCTCTGAGAGAACTGAGTAGTGCGTTTTAAATATGTTAAAGCAAGTCAGCTGCTTTTGGTGGCCTGAGGACACATCATTCCCACAGTTGATATGTCATCACCATTTTATTTTCATGATATCTTCACTTTGCCATTTAACTCCCTTGGTGAACTCATTCACTCCCATGGCTTCAACTATCATCTCTACGCTCATGACACCCAAATCTACATCTCCACCCCTGTTCTCTCTCCCTCCCTCCAGGCTCATATCTCCTCCTGCCATCAGGACATCTCCATCTGGATGTCTTCTCGCCATCTAAGACTCAACATGTCCAAGACTGAGCTCCTTATCTTTCCTCCCAAACCCCCTCTCCTTGACTTTCCCATCACTGTGGACTACACTGCCATCCTTCCCGCCTCACAAGCCCGCAACCTTGGTGTCATCCTCGATTCTCCTCTCACATTCACCCCACACATTCAATCCGTCACCAAAACCTGCCAGTCTCACCTCCACAACATCGCCAAGATCCACCCTTTCCTCTCTATCCAGACCTCTACCTTGCTGGTTCAGTCTCTCATCCTATCCCGACTGGATTACTGCATCAGTCTCCCTTCTGATCTCCCATCCTCCTGTCTCTCTCCACTTCAGTCTACTCTTCACTCTGCTGCCTAGATTATCTTTGTACAGAAACTCTCTGGGCATGTCACTCCCCTCCTCAAAAGGCTCCAGTGGTTGCCTATCAACCTTCGAATCAAGCAAAAACTACTCACTCTCAGCTTCAAGGCTCTCCACCAAGTCGCTGGAATTTCCAGTTTTTTGACCCATTCAAGAGATCATCCACTCTATCAGCCATACTGCATACTGTATGCACTAATGTTGGAACTGAAACTCATATTTCTTTTTTATTATTTATCCTGAAAGGTCAATTGGTAAATGGTTTTCCCTTTCAAACACAGAAATTGAGAGTGATGGTGGGAGTGAAAACATGCTGCCTTTAAAAACAGAAATAGCAAGAGAGTTTTAATAACCTATCAGAATCTTGGTCCATCTTATCATTTAATTAAGGTAAAATGGTAATTGCTAATTGTTCTTTTCAGACACACCTTCTTCAGTACTCTGGTTTTCTTGAAGGCAAACAAAGATCATTTGTTATCAACTGCTTAAGTTCCAAGCATGCCTATTAACATGCACAGGATTGAATACCCTGAGTGTTGCACTTTCCAGTTTGTTACAGGGGTAGACATTAGGCAAAACATACTGTGCAGTGTTAACTCATTCTAACAACGCTCCATAGCAATAGTCAATCAGATAAATCAGTGGAGCAGTGAGTCAATGCAGGGCAAGACTGCAATGCAAAATTATAACAAAATATTGATATTTCAGCATTTTCAAGGAAGTCATCATGCTATAAATGCAAAAAATACTACTGCAGTTATTGTTTGAGGTACTAAATTCTAGAGACCCAGTTATAAAGTTAATGTAGTGGGACTTAATAAACTGTACTTCCTCTAAAAAAAGACTATTCTCAAGCAGAAGAGAAGCAGCGTGGCCTAGTGGGTAGAGCGTGGGCCAGAGTCAGAAGGACCTGGGTTCTAATCCCGGTTCTGCTAATTGGATGCTGGGTGACCTTGGGCAAGTCATTTAACTTCTCTGTACCTCAGTTACCTCATCTGTAAAATGGGAATTAAGGCTGTGAGCCCTGTGTGAGCCAGGGACTATGTCCAATCTGATTAACTTGTTTGTACCCCAACACTTAGTACAGTGCCTGGCATATAGTAATCTCTTAACAAATGCCATAACCCCCCCCCCCCAAAAAAAAAACCAACAAAACAGAAGAAACTGCAATTGCACATTTAAGGGGGAGTACTAAGATACTGAAAAACAGGAGGTAGGGTGGCAAGATGCTTGCTGTATAGATTGGAAGGTGGATAAGAAATAAAATAAGATCATCCCTGTAAAGGGCTCTTCAAGATCAAAGGGAGTAAGGCAACATATGGAATCAAACAGTCAATGGTATTTATTAAGTGCTTATGATGTGGAAAGCACTGTTCTAAGTGCTTGGGAGAGTACAATACAACAGAATTAGCAGAAAAGTTATCTGCCCATAATGAGCTTACAGTCAAGGGGGGAATGAAGCAAAATGATGGAGAGAGGCAGCCAAGATGAATGAAAATTAAGTGTCAGTAATAGGGGCTATTTCTACCCTCAGAGAGCTATTACAAAGTGAGACCAGAGGTCAACTAGTCATCATATTAGAGTTAGGGAAATGTATATTGAAAGCAGGGAAAGGTCAAGCATGGAATATTATGTCCCAGCTTGGAATTTACTGGGCTTCCTTGGCCCAGCATGAAACAGCAGAGCTTGAAGTGGTCTTGCTGCTCTGTCCTCACCATCTGTGGCTGTGGGAATTTTAGTTTGGGGTTTTAACCCAGATACCAAATAATGTTAGCCTTTTGTTTTCAAGAGAGAAGTGGGAGCTATTGACAGCTAGATCACTTCCATATTAAAACCCTGCTTCAAACTGTCCTCATATTTCTCCCTGCACCCTTCTTTGGCCGGGGACACGTGCTCTTCAGCCAGAACCTCCTGTTGATTATCTGGACAAATTCTACCCCAGATGTTTCCAAAACTTGGACTTTCTCTTGGTAAAAGTGCAAGTGCTTTGTACTAAATACGTATATCCTATAGATGTACCACACCAAGCAAGATCATAGATCGTTTTAGTGCAAAAAAGGAATATCATTAAGCGCATAAAGCATTGCTGCTACACTTAATTTAAAATTTGTTGGTTTTCCTTTTCAAACACAGAAATTGAGGGTGGTGGTGAGAGTGAAAACATGCTGCCTTTAAAAACAGAAAAAGCAAGAGAGTTTTAATAACCTATCAGAGTCTTGGTCCATCCTATCACTTAATCTGCATTACATCTCACTTCCTAATCGCTACTTTCATTCCAATTGTGAGCCGAGAGGGTGGGTGAGATGAGAATTTCAGATAAGTGCCAGTAAAACAAGTTTGCTTTACAGCTGGCAAGCACTGCGCACACGTTAGCAGTGCCTTATGGCAGTATTCAATCAAATGATTCCATAAACTAAAAATAATCACCCTAATACTAATACCTATTATTCTTCATTGTTACTGGTCGCTATGGAGCGGCATTTGACTGTGAAGAATTCACCGCCATTATTATCCTCAGTGTCTCTCTCTCTCTGAAATGTGATCTAATTGCGGAATCCACACCTGTTCTACAGTTCAATTGAATCCTGCTTCTGATGGAGGCACTTTCAGACACACACACACACACTCTCTCTCTCTCTCTCTCTCTCTCTCTCTCTCTCTCTCTCATGCCTACCCTCTTCTTCTCCCCACCCCCTTCAGAAACACACACACACACACACACACACACACGATCATCCAGGACTTCAGTTTGTGGGGAAAAAAATAGCTTGAGTTTATCAGAAAATAATATTGGAAAGGGGGGGAAGGCTGTGTTTTGTGGTCATTGGAAGATTGCTGATGGGTGCATAAATAAAGCATGCTGGAACATCTGTTCTTTGTTGTGCATTCAGCTTTTTAATGTCTTCAAAGAGCAGCTCTGACGCATCACTGACTACCACTCCCCATTCAAGCAACATTTTACCAGAAAATAATAAACCTTCCTGGTAGGGTGCAAGGAGCCAAGGCGTTTGGGCAATGCCATTAATTTGGAAATATCTCTTTTTCTGGGATTTTAAAATCTCTCTCCCTTTGAACATTGCAGAAATTTGGGATCCAGCCTGGAGTCCCTATCAGCCTGAGCATTAAATCAGCCTGCATATTCTGTTCAGCTTTTTCTTTCAGCAGAGGAGATGGGAGCAGTCAAGTCAAAGTTTATACTCATTTTCCTGATCTTAATTCTATTAATGTGAAATCCCATCTACATGGGATTTTTTTTTAATGTTCCGGTATTTATTTGTACTGGTAAAATTCAGAGGCAGCTGAGACCCCTGACAGTTTAACAATATTGGCTGGTTATTTTGATACAGTGCGGTAGGCAGGGAAAGATTAAAAAACGGAGAGTCCTAGACTGAGGAAACCAGCTTGAATTCTAAAATAAAATTTTAGCAGCATGGATTTCTCTTGCCATAGGCTATGAGGCTACTATGAATTTCAGATGCATCTCCAGAGCTGTCAATGAGGTGGAAAGATGAGATTGGCATTACAAAGATTTGTTGCAGTGTGGTTCAATGTAATTGCAGTTGAAGGTATAGCAACATTAGACTGCGGCTGAAGAAGTGTTTATATATGTACAGTATAGAAACAGTCTCTTGCCTGACCATGCCAGGACCCTGATGAGATTTTCTTTGTGTCATTTTCTTCACGTTTACTCTCTCTTTTTAGGTCACAGCTCAAAGACATTGGCATACCAATTAACTGCTGGTGGGTTACATCCATAATGAGCCAGACTATGGTTTTATGATGGGGAAGCAGAAGCAACTTCTAGGACAGCTTAGTTATTTATGCTTCCATCCCTTTCTCTCCCTTTATGTCTCCCTTTACCTCTCCCTATGTGTGTGGGTCTCTCCACCCTTTGGGTCTCTCCCTGCATCTCTATTCCTTGAGCTATTTCTATGTCTTTCTCAGGATCTCGACCTCTCTCTCTCTGTCCCTTAATCTCTCTCTCACTCTCCCTTTGTCCC
Source organism: Tachyglossus aculeatus (assembly GCF_015852505.1). Classification (NCBI taxonomy): domain Eukaryota; kingdom Metazoa; phylum Chordata; class Mammalia; order Monotremata; family Tachyglossidae; genus Tachyglossus; species Tachyglossus aculeatus. The sequence goes on along the minus strand of NC_052067.1, from coordinate 31,859,118 downwards.
CTCTATGTGTCTCTCTTGGCCTTTTGCCTACAACAGTCACATTTATTTTGTCTCCTCTGTTAGCGCTTTTCAGAAGAACAGTGTTTTATTTATGTGCAGCAGCAGATTACTGTGTAGCCAGCTCAGGAAGGGAGTTTGAGGACAGTAGCACACCTAGAGCTTTGGTAATGAGATTACCGTGCCAGAATTGGAATATTTGTGGTTAGGTGGGTTAGAATGAGTCATGTTTTGACAATCTTCTTCCGTTAGTTTTTCATTGTTCTCTCTTTAGATTTTCTGGGGCTGCAACCTACAGGATAAAAGGTATCATCTGAAGATAATAGAATAGTGGCATGTCGAGTCCAATGATGTTATATTTAAATGCATGCTTTTCTTGTCAAAGTGCATACGCGCACACCCGCACACACACACACCTCCGTACTGTTTTGCGCGCTGTGTTCACCATGGCAGGGTGATTATCTGACCATTTGTCTAATGACCCAAAATGTAGGTTACTGGAATTACTCGACGGTATCTGAAGGGCACTCTGTAGGCAGATTGCAAAAGAGCAAAAGGTCCTGAAAATGACAAAAAGCATGAGCACCCTTTTCCCAGACTGAGCCCCCTTTTTCCTCTCCTCCTCCCCATCCCGCCTGCAATACCTCCTTCCCCTCCCCACAGCACCTGTATATATGTTTGTACAGATTTATTACTCTATTTTACTTGTACATATTTACTATTCTATTTATTTTGTTAATGATGTGCATCTAGCTTTCCTTCTAAGTATTCTGATGACTTGACGCCGGTCTAGATGTTTTGTTTTGTTGTCTGTCTCCCCCTTCTAGACTGTGAGCCTGTTGTTGGGTAGGGACCGTCTCTATATGTTGCCAACTTGTACTTCCCAAGCTCTTAGTACAGTGCTCTGCATATAGTAAGCGCTCAATAAGTGCGATTGAATGAATGAATGAATGAAAACACAAAGAATTTTATGTGCCTCCAGAATGGAATGAAAGGTGTATCATGTATGTCTTTTTTAGTTTGACCTGCCCACAGTGGGGTGGTCTTTAAATATGAAGGAAAGTTATATATGTTTATATATGAATTGGTGTGTGTATGTGTGTGTGTACTCTTTAGTACTATGTAAGATGTTTGTCACATAGTTTACATGATTTTGTTGCTGGAAATGTGGCCCAGTGTGGCTTATGGAAACAACATGGACCTGGGAATCGGAGGACCTGGGATCTAATGCCCTGCCATTTGCCTGCTGTGAGACCTTGAGGCAGTCATATAACTTCTGTGGGCCTCAGCTCTCTCATCTGTAAAATGGGGATTCATTACCTGCTCTCCCTCTGGATGAGGAATAGATACGGTGTTGAACCTAACTGACTTGTATCTAGCCCAGCTCTTGGTACTACAGTTGTGGGCAGGGAACGTGCCTACCATTGTACTCTCCCAAGTGCTTAATATGGTGTTCTGCATATAATAAGCACTCAATAAATAAATGACTGATATTATAAATTAATAAATTGAAAGCATTCCCTGCCTGGAATGTTTTGGAGTTTCAAGCCAGTTTTTTAGTGCATGTGGAAACACGACTACCACATATATCATGGTTTCATTAATACCTTCCTTTGATACAATCATTATCATCGTTTATGTCCTCAAGTCTGTAAAGAATTTGAATTTAGGCTATTTAAAGACACTGAAGCTTTCCTGTGACAACTTGAGCTTATGTTGTTAGCTATCACCCAGGATGAATTGATCAGGGAAAGAAAAAAAGAGATCAAAGAGAATCAGTAGAAAGAGCACAGGCCTGTAAATCAGAAGACCTGTAAATCAGAGAGGCAGCTTGGCTCAGTGGAAAGAGCACAGGCTTGGGAATCAGAGGTCATGGGTTCAAATCCTGGCTCTGCCGCTTGTGAGCTGTGTGACTTTGGGCAAGTTACTTGACTTCTCTGTGCCTCAGTTACTTCTGTAAAATGGGGATTAAGACTTTGAGCCCCACGTGGGACAACCTGATCACCTTGTATCCTCCCCAGTGCTTAGAACAGTGCTTTGCACATAGTAAGTGCTTAACAAATGGTATCATTAATTAATTAAGACCTGAGTTCTAATCCCAGCTCAGCCACTTGCTTCCTGTGTGATCTCTGTCTTCCTGTCTCCGCCTTCTAGACTGTGAGCCCGCTGTTGGGTAGGGACCATCTCTATATGCTACAAACTTGTACTTCCCAAGCGCTTAGTACAGTGCTCTGCACACAGTTAGTGCTAAATAAATACGATTGAATGAATGAATGAATGAATCTTGGACAAGACACTTAACTTCTCTGTACCTCAGTTTCCTCATCTGTAAAATGGGGATTCAGTACCTGTTCACCCTCCTACTTAGACTGTAAATCTAAGTGGGACAGGGACGGTGTCCAGTGGGATTATCTGGTCTCTACTCCACCATTTAGTACGGTGCTTGGCACAAGGTAAGCGTTCACTAAATCACATTTTTAAAAAGCCACAATGCTGTACTAAGAGTAAGGAACATCAAGAATCCAATGGGGAAAGATCTGAAAAGGCATACTCTAAAATTAGAGTGAATTGTGGATTAACACAGAGCTGATGGTGTTGATTTACTATTGCCAAGAGCAAATTCCATTGATTTATTTGTCTTCCTGGTGATTGAAAATACAGTGATCCAGGCAGGAGCAGCTGTTATCTCCAAACTCTAGTTTCTTTGTGGTTTTGAACACTGAACTGCTGTTCTCAGAAAATGGAGAAAATGACCATATCACTTAAAATAAAAGGTAGAAATCACAGGAGTAATGACCATCTGAACTGTCAAAGGCTTTTTAGGCAGAACCAAATCACTTTCCAAACTTCTCAGGGCTTTAAGAGAAATCGTAACCATTACTTTTCATCTGTGAGCTTTTATGAATACTGTAAGACTATAACTTGCAATGCAGATGAATAGGTGATCTGCAGGGAATTATTGGCATTAAGAAATGTGATACTCCTTGACTTGTCTATCTTCAATGGTGGCATTTTTGTTCAATGAAGAAGCAGGCAGAATGCAGGAAAATATTGTAGTAAAACGGGTTTTTCTTGTTAGAGGAACCTTTTATTGAAAAAAAGAAAATGGTTAAGATTCCTGTTTACTACCTGGTGATTTATGTTAATGTGCTATCTGAACTGTAAGTGGATTTGGGGAACTCTGTTACATCAAAGACACTGACAAAGATTTATAAAGCATCATCACAATGAGTAAGCCTCTTTGTGAATATTGACAGTGACAAATGCTGTCTTTGCCTCAATGGCAGCACTTCTTACCTTCCCCACTTTCTATGGAAAGGAATCTTATTACTACCGATTAGTGCTCTCAATCTGAGGGTCTAAAAAACTGCTTATTGATTTACTTAGTTCAGTCACTTATGCTTCACTGGAGTAGAAAAATCCTGGTCAGAATAGATTGAAATATTTCCATTTGTGGTGAAGTCAGGGATGCTACAGGATCAAAATCTAGGTGAAGGTTGGATTTCCTTTATCTATTACTCAATCGAAGGTCCTTCTTGTTCTACAATCATAATTTAACCCTGCTAGGCCCAATTAAGAGTGACTCTTGCTACTTGTCATCACTGTCATCATCAGTGGTATTTATTGAGTGCCTCCTATGTGCAGAGCAATGTACTAGATCTTGGGAGAATACAATTCAAGAGAGTTGGCAGAATAGTTGATGAACAGAAACAGCCCTCCGCTGAAACATGTTTTGGCTGATGAAGAATCTTCGACACTCATCCCCTGCACCGCTTCAGGGAGAAATCACTTTTTATTCCTCCCAGGGGAGTTTTAGTTCCTTTGGCATTTCATGGGCAGAAATCCTGGCTCCAGGTTCTGGGCTCTTAGAACTCACTCAGAAAAAAATTCAGTCATGTTGACCTTTGTTTATTTGGAATTAGGATGAGAGAGAATTTTGGATTTATTCCTCATGGGAAGCCTAACTGGCCAGAAGTGACCTCCACAGACTGAGAAGGAAAGCTCAACTGTTCTCCTACTTCACTGAGGAGGGTAACTGGGCTTCGAAAGCAGTGACAATAATAAAGGTCACTGCTTTTTTTAACTCAAGCTTTCACTGCTAGACTTCTTGCTGCTTTCACTTCTATTCCCCGGTGATTGCTGATTAATGCAAACTTGCAGGAGATGAAACAATTTAACAGTGATCTTGTAGGGTACAGTAAATGTGCCCATCTGTAGGCTTTTTTATTCTCTTTCCCATACACTGGTGCTTTCCCCTAAGTTAAGTCTAGTCAACTACTTTGTTTCAGAGGCAGAAAATTACAGTTTGGGGAGTAGTGTATTCAGTTGTTTGTCTAAAATGCTTTACAGCTTATTCAGTTGGTCATCCTACGATGCAGTGCTTATGTTCCTGTTGAACCCCATGTAAGGAAAACTTGGGCCGTAGTACTCCTTGACTGCCGTCATTTACTGTGCCCAACTGTTCCTTCTGATATCCCTTTCCAGCTAGTCAGATGTGTTGATAAAGAAACATTCCCCAATTCAGCCGTCATGTTCTATTTCTTTCTTGGGCTTTCTCTCTCTCTCTCTCTCTCTCTCTCTCGCTCTCTCTCTCATATGCACACACACACACACACACACACAATTCTGTATGATGAAAATAAAGTTCCCTGGAACTGACCTCTACTCTTATTTACAATGCTTCTTACGGGAAATTGGATTTGTTTAATATCATTTTGCTTAAAGTAGCATTTTTCAGGTTGATAACCCCATGTGATATGAGGAGTACCAGTTCTTGAGTTACCATTCCCAACTCATTAGAGAGCAGCATGGCATAGAGAATATAGCACAGGCCTGAAAATCAGAAGGACCTCAGTTCTAATTCTGTACCTGCCACTTTTCATTAATTCATCCAAACGTATTCATCAAGTGCTTACTGTGTGCAGAGCACTGTATGAAGCACTTAGAAAATACAATTCGGCAACAGAGACAATCCCTACCCAACAATGGGCTCACAGTCTAGAAGCGGGGGGGGGAAGGACAACAAAATCAAAACAAGTAGATAGGCATCAATAGCATCCAAATAGTTGATGAACAGAATAGCCACTTGTCTGCTATGTAAACTTGGGCAAGTCACTTCACTTCTCAGGGTCTCAGTTCCCTCATCTGTAAAATGGGGATTAAGACTGTGAGCCCCATGGGGGACATGGACTGTGTCCAACCTGATTAGCTTGTATCTAATCCAATGCTTAGCATAGTCATATGGTAAGCGCTTACCAAATGCCATTAAAAAAACAACAAAAACTCCTCCCCTTCCTCCATCTCCATTTGGCCTGTATCTGTGTCTGTGACAATTCTCCTAGTAACTGAAGGAAGAAATCCTACTGTTGAGGGACAAGAGATCCCTTTGACCTACAAACAAGACCTCTGATAGAGAGACCTCTCCTAATGAGGAGGCAGTTGGACTCAGATGAGAAGCAGTGGGCAGATGATTCCACTTTTGACCATTTAAGAAGGACTTGGTGGGAAGGGGGAAGTGGGAGGGTGTAAAATGTGCCGGGAGGGACTTAGGGTTATGAAGAACAATAGTCTCAACTTCCTGACAGCTAGAGCTATAGCTAGGAGAGCTACAGCATCCTAGTTTTTCCTCCCTCCTGCATCATCTATGTACGTCATCTGCATCCTCTAAGCACGTACATTCTTACCTCCACCCCAACAGCGCTTATTTATGTAACCTTTCTGTCAGTTGTTTTTCCTACCTATAATTTATTTTAATGTCAGTCTTGGGCAGGGATTGTGTCTACATTATTGAATTCTCCTTAGTGCTTAGTGCAGTGATCTGCACACAGTAAGCACTAAATAAATGCCAGTGATTGATTATTAACCCCCAGGACACACACTGAGTGACCTCCAAGGATCTATCCCCGGCTACAGGATGACTGTAGGCTGTGGGTGGGGTGCCATGCTGGCAATAATTTAATGTCACCACTTCTCAAACCTGCATTGCAACCGTAGATTTCATCATCCCAGTTTCCTTGCCTCCATATGGACCATTCACAGCCTAGGTCATGCCAGCAGAGACTCTAACCCTGAAGCTGCATATACGGTGGCAGTAGATGGGCTAAGTGCCTGACTCCCAGAATGAGTCATGACTGTGGCCAATTTGGGGTTCAGAATTTCACTCTCAAGTTTCATACTGGGCTCCCAGTGTCCCTAACTTTCAAGCAGAGACAGGGGAGTGTAGTGGGAAAACCATGGAATCTTACGGAGATCACAGACTCGAAAGCCAAAACGATTGATGGGGACAGTCATGGGTGTGGCACACATCCTGCCTGGATCCCCCCCTTCTGGGCCCCTCTGTAGTGAAAAGACCATGCTTGGTGACTAATTCCCAGAGCTAAGGGAAACTGAAACAGGAGTGGGGCTGGGGGGTGGAGGGGAGTGAAGGTTCAACTTCCATGTTTTTATCGTCAGCGTAGACAATGCTTGTCAAGTAATTAAGGAGTCTGTTAGAGATTATTTTAATAAAGTTGCCCCCCTCGACACTTGTGTTTACACCTTTCAGAACGAGGGAATAACTGATATGTGTTCAGTAATGCAAAGATGTGCCAGAAAATATGTGAAAGAATGTCTGATTACCTTAGTAAGCAAGCGTATAATCAAGCTCTGAGGAAAGGATTTTGCAGATATTGCAAAGAAGAAAAATTACTCAAGAAGCCCTGGATATCGCTTAAACCACCTATGCCGTGGGGGGAAATGCTCAAATTACCCCTTGCTCCTCAGATTTTCACAGGAGTTGGATTTCCAATATCATCTTGTGAGGGGGAGGAGAAATTGCCCCTTTAAATGTATTTCAGATGCTTGAGATACTACAGAGTTCTGGGCTGGTAGGGTAAGGCTAGAAAGCCTGTTGGAATTTTATTAGTGTTTCGTTCAAGATATTGCTGAATTCTGATGATTCAGTACTCTTTGAGAGTTGAACGTTTTTTGTGTGAACTGTGTCCCCAGAAGAATGTGAGGTCCTTTGAGAGCAAGGATCAGAGCTAGTCATTTTCATTGTATTTCATTGCGTGCCACTTTGGGGAGAAGAAATAAGACTAAGTAAAGGAAGATGAGGGGGATTAGAAAACTCTCCTTCCATCTCTTTCAAGATCTGCCCCTTTGGCCAGTCTTCTATCTGCTCTTGGCTGTCTACACATTCTCAGGCAAGATGTCTGTCCTAGAACCTGGCATTCCACCTCCTGGTCCAGCCAGCTCCAAGAAGGTGCTCCTAATCCTTGGATGAGAGAGAACTGGGAAATACACAGGTGCTTATTGTGCACTTTTTGTAAAAATGGTATTTATGTGCCAAATGCCGAGGTAAATAAAAATTAATCGGTTGAAACATAATCTCCTTTCCACACGTGGCTCCCAGTGTAAGAGAAACAGAGAGCAGGCATTATCCCCATTTTACAGGTGAGGGAACTGAAATAGGAAGAGATTAAGGGACTTGCCTAAAGTCACATGGCAGATCAAGGGCAGAGCTAAGATTAGATCTTGAGCCTCCTGGGTCAACCATGCTCCTTTCATTCATTCAATCATATTTATTGAGCACCTACTGTGTGCAGAGCACTGTACTAAGTGCTTGGGAAGTACAAGTTGGCAACATATAGAGATGGTCCCTACCCAACAACGGTCTCACAGTCTAGAAGCGGGAGACAGGCAACAAAACAAAACATGTAGACAGGTGTCAAGTCATCAGAATAAATAGAAGTAAAGCTAGATGCACATCATTAACAAAATAAATAGAATAGTAAATATGTACAAGTAAAATAGAGTAATAAATCTGTACAAACATATATACAGGTGCTGTGGGGAGGGGAAGGAGGTAGGGGAGGGGGAGAGGAAAGAGGGGGCTCAGTCTGGAAAGGCCTCCTGGAGGAGGTGAGCTCGTTCCCTAGACCAACATGGCTGGGTCTGAAACAAAGAAACCCAGCCTCAAGCAAGGAGCTGCGGGAGAGATGCTGTGAAATCCATTTCCCTTAATGTCCGACAAGAAGTTCTGTGCTGTGGAATCGACCCGAATTATTATTCTTTTCATTTTTTGGCAAAACATTCCTTTGGGTTGGTTTTTGCTGTGCTCTTTGGTGTTTTAAAGACTTCTACTTTTGTGAAGAGCTCTGGGGAGTTCATGTGACTAGCCGGTGTGGCATATGGCCTTTGAGAAATGGGAGTGCCGTATTAGGGTAAGGCTAAATCTGCCTTGGTAGATGGTGACCTGGCATTCCGACGCTGTCAAGGTCAGACTTTCAAGGACTGCAGTTGGTGGTGGGGAGGAGCTAAGGACTTGGACAGAAATAAGACCTGGGTGACTTCTCTATGGACTCCACAGAAAAGCCAATTGAAATTCTTCAGTCAACAGTATTTATTGAGGGTGTGTGGTGTGCACAAAGCATCCTTTGAGATATTTAAGGGAGTACTATGAGATAGAAGACAAATTCCGGCCCCACCACTTGTCTGCTTTGTGACCTTAGGTAAGTCACTTAACTTCTCTGTGCCTGTTACCTCATCTGTAAATTGCGGATTAACACTGTGAACTCCTTGTGGGACAAGGACTGTGATTACCTTCTATCTACCCCAGCTCTATGAGCAGTGCCTGTCACTTAGTAAGCACTTAACAAAAACCAGTTTGTTTTTTTTAAATCCCTGCCTTGAAGAAGCTTGCTATCTACAAGGGGAGAGGGGTGGTTACTACTCAAGTGCATAAGTGATCCGGAATTACTAAAGAGGCAGAAGGGGGTGGAAATACTAATAATAATTATGGTATTTGTTAAGTGCTTACTAGGTGTCAAACACTGTTTTAAGCTCTGAACACTGTTCTAAGGAAATTGGATGGAGATATGAGAGATTAATCAGGGAATGTCTCCTGAGAGAGATTCAATTTCATATAGGTTTTGAAGATGGGGACAGTGGTGGTCAAATAGACATGAAGGGAAGGGAGTTCCAGGCAGAAGGCTGCAGCATGAACATTCATTCATTCATTCAATCTTATTGATTGAGCGCTTACTGTGTGCAGAGCACTGTACTAAGTGCTTGGGAAGTACAAGTTGGCAACATATAGAGACAGTCCCTACCCAACAGTGGGCTCACAGTCTAGAAGGGGGAGACAGAGAACAAAACAAAACATATTAACAAAATAAAATAAAAAGAATAGTAAATATGTACAAGTAAAATACAGTAATAAATCTGTACAAAAGAAGTCAACAGTGAAAGCGATGAGACTGAGACAGAATGAGTAGGTTGGCTGGAGAGAAATCAAGTGTGTGAGCTGAGGTGTAATGGAAGAATAGCAGGGAAAAGAAAAGAAGGGCCAGAGAGAGGGGAGGAAGAGCTGATTGAGTGCCATATAGTCAATGGAAAGAAAGGCTCCAAGGTGAAAACTTTCCTCTTCCATCGGCCAATCCAACTCTTTGTCATGAGGTGACTCCTGACCCATAACCTCTTTTGGGTTTAGTGCCCTGGGGGCTGACTGGGAGGTTTGTTTGAAGAGTTCTGAGTCTGTAAATAATGTTTCAAGCCACCAGTAAGAAGTGTGGAGGGATAAAGTGCTGGTTGGAATACAGGTGCTCACTGTTGAGGGATGATGACATTCTAACCAAGAGAAAAGATTCTAAAAGAATAAGTTGTTCTTTTTCTGTTTCTCTAGACTGTAAGCTCATTATGGGCAGGGAATAAGTCTATCAATTCTATTATATTGTACTTTTTTTTAATGGCATTTGTTAAGCGCTTACTATGTGCAAAGCACTGTTCTAAGCGCTGGGGAGGATACAAGGTGATTAAGTTGTCCCACGTGGGGCTCACAGTCAATCCCCATTTTACAGATGAGGTAACTGAGGCTCAGAGAAGTTAAGTGGCTTGCCCAAGGTCACACAGCAGACATGTGGAGGGGCCGGGATTTGAACCCATGACCTCTGACTCCAAAGCCCAGGCTCTTTCCACTGAGCCACGCTGCTTCTCCAATGCTTTCCCAAGCATTTAGTACAGTAAGCACTCAATAAATACGATTGATTGTTTTCTAATCACACATGGCAAAAATTATTTATCTTCTGCCACATCACACACCTTCTCATAGTGACACCCCCTCTCCCCCCCCACCCCCCGCCAAATAAAAATACACAAAGCATTTATTCTTGGGAATCAATGTAGCCAACCAACTTACAAAAAGGACTTGGAAAGAAACTGATGTGTGTTTTTTGTAACCAAACTAGTGAACAGGCTTGTGTCTCTATGGTTGTGTTTACATGTACTGTGGCATGTTTGTGTTTCTTTTAAGATGGGGTCAGTGAATGGCTCTTCTTAATATCAAATAGAAATAGTTTTTGTCATTTTATCGTGCAGTATAACCAGGTGAAAGAAAACACTGGGTACAAACACAAAAGAGCTCCCTTTTCAGAGAAGAAGGCACATCTCTTTCGTTTTCTAATCACTTTGGCAATGTGGTATTTATTTGGAAACTTAGACATTTACATAAAAGCCTCACTCAGGAGTCCCTTCACAACTACTTGCACATGCGCAAGCCATTGGAAGAGGGCTCATAAAATGCATATCACATCATTATTTTATGTTTAAACATTTTTATTTCTCCAGAGAATTTAAAATATACAAACATGTGACTCCATGAGGAAATGATCCAAAAAAGATTATAAATGCAGCTATAAATGTCAAAGTTCCTAAAACATTTCACTGGCTCTATCTTCAGAAGCAACTGTTTATAGAGAAAGCACACGCCAGTGTGTTTTATTATTGTTATTGTGTGCATTAAATGTTATAAATGCAATCTGTCTGACTAGCACATAAACCGTGGTCTCCAAAATTCTTTAAGAGTCACCTCTAATAGTAAGAGTTTGAGTTGAACACAGTCACTTCTCTGAGTAGAAAGGAGTGCCAGGCTCCAGGAGACAAGGATTAGTAGTCACTGATCCGGCTTTTTCTTTTTTTATAAAGCTTGATGTCACTGCTGCCCTTTCCAGGTGGAGCCCCTTTGAAAGCATTGAGCAAGAAGTGGTTTATCAGCGCATACATTCTTGTGTCAGTTGGAGGGTTTTCTCAGGCCTGGTTCACATTCACTTGGAAGAATTTAAAGGCCCATTAAATGTGGGTACCATGGGAAGTCTCACTGTTTGCTTCCTTCGTTCTTGTAGAGACAGTTGACAGAGCTGAGGGAAGCATTGTAAATACTACATTTTCAGTATCTGCAGACTTCCCCAATGCTATGTTGGACAAGTTTTGTTCAGCTTTTGGGCCTCTGGAGATCCTGTTTTCCTAAATTTTGTGTCCTCCCCTCTATTACCTTCAATTAGTATGTATACTGGCAGAAACTTCTGACCATTTGCTTTAAGGCCCAAGGCCCTCAGACAGTTCTCCCTCTCTTATATGTGCCCACTGTCATTTTCCACTATACTCCAGCTCACATTCTTCATTCCTTTCAAGCCCCCTACTCACTGTACCTCATTCTTGTCTCTTCCACCACTGACCTCTTGCTCAGTCCCTCCGTCCTGCCTAGAACACTCTCCCCCTGCCTCATTTCCATATAATAATAATAATGATGATGACGATGGCATTTATTAAGCGCTTACTATGTGCAAAGCACTTTTCTAAGCACTGAGGGGGGATACAAGGTGATCAGGTTGCTCCAGGGGGGGCTCACAGTCAATCCCCATTTTACAGATGAGGTAACTGAGGCACAGAGAAGTTAAGTGACTTGCCCAAAGTCACACAGCTGACAATTGGTGGAGCCGGGATTTGAACCCATGACCACTGACTCCAAAGCCCAGGCTCTTTTCACTGAGCCATGCTGTTCTGCTGCATATCTGGCAGAACAGTGCTCTCCCCATTTTCAAAGCCTTTCTGAAGGCCCACCTCTCCTAGGCTGCCTTCCCTGATTTATTGCTCATCTCATGGAGAAGCAGCATGGCTCAATAGAAAGAGCACAGGCTTTGGAGTCAGAGGTCAGGGGTTCAAATCCTGGCTCCACCAATTGTCAGCTGTGTGACTTTGGGCAAGTCACTTAACTTCTCTGGGCCTCAGTTACCTCATCTTTAAAATGGGGATTAAGACTGTGAGCCCCTCCCCCACCCCCCCCGCCCCCGGGGGGATCTGATCACCTTGTAACCTCCCCAGTGCTTAGAATAGTGCTTTGCAAATAGTAAGTGCTTAATAAATGCCATCATTATTATTATTATTATTATCATCTCCCTATGCTCTACTGCTCCTCCTCCCCCACCCCCACAAGGTGCTACTTTTGGCACTTTTGCAGCACCTAGCACTCAGGTACTCAACCTCCAGCATTGCACTTATCTACCTATCTTCATACTGTATATAGAATTTATTTTAGTATCTAATTCCTTTGCAAGATTGTAAGCTCCTTGATGGTGGGGATAATGTTTACTAATTCTATGGTACTCTCCCAAACCATAAGTGCAGTGCTCTGCACACAATAGGCACTCAAAAAATAGTAAAAATGGTGTTTGTTAAGCACTTACTATGTGCCAAGCGCTGTACTAAGTGCTGGGGAAGGTAGGTACAGTGTGATCAGAGACAGTCCCTGGCTCACATAATAATAATAATAATGGCATTTGCTAAGCACTTACTATGTGCAAAGCACTGTTCTAAGCACTGGGGAGGATACAAGGTGATTAAGTTGTCCCACGTCGGGCTCACAGTCAATCCCCATTTTACAGATGAGGTAACTGAGGCTTGGAGAAGTTGAGTGACTTGCCCAAGGTCACACAGCAGGCATTTGGCGGAGTCGGGATTCGAACCCCTGACCTCTGACTCCAAAGCCTGTGCTCTTTCCACTGAGCCACGCTGCTTCTCGCATGGGGATCACAGTGTAAGAGGAAGACAGATATTTAATCCCCATTTTACAGGTGAGGGATTTGGCACTGAGAAGTTAAGTGACTTACTCAAGTTGACAAGCAGCAGAACTGAGTTCAGACCCTAGGTCAATCAATCAATCAATCAATCAATCGTATTTATTGAGCGCTTACTTTGTGCAGAGCACTGTAGTAAGTGCTTGGGAAGTACAAGTTGGCAACATATAGAGACAGTCCCTACCCAACAGTGGGCTCACAGTCTAAAAGAATGTGGTCTTTTAGACCTTCTGGGGTCTTTTAGACCGTCTGAGGTCTCCTCACTCGCAGAGCTAGTGTTGTCTCCACTAGGCCTTGCTGTTTCTTGATAAAGAAATAGTGTTGATTGATTGAATTGTTAACTCTCAAGGGCAGGAACAATGTCTCTCTTCCATTTCTACTATAGGTCCCCAATAATTTAATACGATAAGTCTGATGATGACTTGGGCTACAAACAGGTTCAGTGTAGTAGTTTTGCAGATGATTCAGAGAGATAATTAACCGTACCTTTTGAAATGTTAGTATTAAACTGATGTTCTAGGTTGGCTGGTGATTCAATTTACAAATTTAAACCCCAAATGAAATTGTCACCTTAATTAAAGCCATTTGCTAGGTTTAGCTTTCTTAATCGCCAGCATCCAAAACATTATTCTGCATCAGAACACAAATGCACATTAACTTTGGAGGCACTTTTGATCATCTCCTAGACAGCACTGTAGAAGAGAAAAAGGCAAGTGCAGTTTGCTAAATTTGTGGGACTATCACTTAACCTGTCAGGTTTCAGTTTTTCCACCTAGTAGCCACATGGATTCATGTATGCCAAACATAGCGGTTTGACGACTGATCCTTTATTTTTTAGCCATCTTCATAATATTACAAGATGAAGATATTTGTTTAACAAAACTGACCATAAAATGGTAATGATATTGTTATTTATAGAACTATTTACTGTAATTTTATACAATTTTTATTCTTCTGGTTCGTGTTGTCCAGAGCATGAGAAGGTGCTGAACCCTGCCACCATAATATCAATAAGGTCCAGGACATCTAACCATCTTAGGTCTAGTTTGGGACTACTTTACAACTTTCACCCAGCCCTGAAGCAGTTTGGGTCCTTGGAGTCAGTTAACATCAGGACCAAATATATTTCATTTTTCACACCTCTGATATCACAATCTATTCCTTTCAAACACCCACATTTTTGTCAGAAAAATCAAATCTCAGTTTTCATACAAAAATTAAGAGGTTATTTTGTAGATAACACTTGACGGTAGAAATTCATAGACTCAAGGCAGGAAGAGAAATGAAAGGCATCTACTTTTAGTTGGAGGGCATTATAATTGTCATTATTATTACTAAAATAATTAATAATAATAATAATGAGAAGAAGAAGCACTTAATTTATGCCAGAGGCTGGGGTAGATACAAGATTATGAGATTGGACACAGTTCCTCTCCCCTGGACAGAAGAAAATTTTCTATTTTCTATGATTGATTCTGTTCTGAATCAATCTGTCAAGTGTTTTTTCAATATTTCCTCTTAGCTATGCTCCCCTAGATTTAGATTCCACACCTGGGTTTCCACTAGGCAGAATGGCTTAGAGGAAAGATAGAACTGGTAGTCAAAAAATCATAGAAAATCATAGACTTAAGGTGGGAAGAGAAATGAGAGGCATCTACTTTTAGTTGGAGGGCTTTATAATTGTCATTCTTATTACTAAAATAATTAATAATAATAATAATAATAAGAAGAAGAAGCACTTAATTTACACCAGAGGCTGGGGTAGGCACAAGATTATGAGATTGGACTCAGTTCCTCTCCCTTGGAGAGTTCACGGCCTTTATCCCCATTTTACTGATAAGAAAGCTGAGGTTCAGAGAGGTCATGTGACTTGCAAGGTCACACAGAGGACAATAATGGAGGTGGGACTCAAATCTAGGTCTCCTTACTCTGTCCCTTGCTCTGTCCACTTGGCTATTCTACCTCCCTCCAGCACTGAAAAATGTTGGAGACCTTTATGAAAAATGTCTGAACAAGTCTAGGTATTTTACCTTTGCCCACCAATTGTCAGCTGTGTGACTCTGGGCAAGTCACTTAACTTACCCCATCTGTAAAATGGGGATTAAGACTGTGAGCCTCCCGTGGGACAACCTGGTCACCTTGTAACCTCCCCAGCACTTAGAACAGTGCTTTGCACATAGTAAGCGCTTAATAAATGCCATTATTATTATTAAGCATCTTCTCAAGCAGGTCTGTTTGATATTTTAAAAATAAAGAACCAAATTTAATGCAGGTGACAAGGTAGTTTTTAAGGAATACGTTTAAAGAAAAAACCTCTCCTTTTAGATGTTCTGTATTCTCTTCCTAAATTGTCCTAAAATGAATTTCTGAAAAACATTGTCATGATTAGTCAGGGAAAAATCTTTTTTTCCCTTTGGTGGGGAATGACAATAACTGTTTCTATCAGACTAGAGATCTGATTCTCCCTGTTCTTCATGTCTAGGCTGATTTTCTCAAGAATCAATCAGTGGTATTTATTAAGACTGATCTTAGTGAGGTAAGAACTGTCAGTGATGTTTAAATAGGCAGCTTTTAGTATCTTGTTCAGTTTGTGGTTTTACTGCTATTTGGGTAAGGTTACGGAACAATAACGATGATATTCATTAAGTGCATACTACATGCTAATCACTGTACTAAGCTCTGGGGCAGATGCAAGATAACCAGATTGAACACAGTCCCTGTCCCACATGAGCTCACATTCTAAAAAATAGGGAGAATGGGTACTTTATCTCTGTTTTACAGATCAGGAAACTGAGGCACAGAGTGTTAACTGACTTGCCCCAAGTCACAAAGCCAGATCTCTTGACTACCAGTTCTATCTTTCCTCTAAGCCATTCTGCCTAGTGGAAACCCAGGTGCGGAATCTAAATCTAGGGGAGCATAGCTAAGAGGAAATATTGAAAAAAACACTTGACAGATTGATTCAGAACAGAATAAGAATCCCAGGTCATCAGCCAAACCTGATCTAAATTGACCCACTCTGGGAGATCATTCTGAGTGAAAAATTCAGGTCTTTTCCTGAAATACCTCATTGAAAAAATGGGAAACTTCATAGGGGATAGATTTTCTTTGAGTCACTCTCCACACTTATTCTTTCACACCTGCTGACAACTGCTGATAATCAAATCTGCCCCCTGATTTGTATTTTCCAACATTTGATCTTAGCTTGGTCTTGTACCACCATTTGAACAGGTGGGAAAATGAAAAACAATCATCATCATCATCATTATTGTATTTATCCTGCGTCTTCCATGTGCCTCCTGTGTGACCTTGGGAAAGTCACTTAACTTTTCTGTGCCTCAGTTTCTTAACTGAGGCACAAAAGCAGCACGGCCTTGTGGCAAGATCACGGGCATGGGAGCCAGAGGACATGGATTCTAATCCCAGCTCTGCCTCTTGTCTGCTGTGTGACATTGGGCAAGTTACTTCACTTCTCTGCACCTCAGTTACCTCATCTGTAAAATGGGGATTATTAAGACTGTGAGCCCCATGTGGGACAACCTAATTACCTTGTATCAACTCCAGTGCTTAGAACAGTGCTTGACACGTAATAAGTGCTTCACAAATACCATAATCATCATGATCATTAACCTGCAAAAGGGGGCTTCAATATCTGTTCCCCCTCCCTTCAAGACTGGGAGCCCTTTGAGGGTCAGGGGTTGTTTTCAGCCTGACTTTCTTGTATTTATCTACCCCCGCACTTCAGAGAGAGCTTGGCACATAGTAAGCACTTTACAGATGCTATTATTATTATTGTCATTATTATCGATAATGCTACTACTAATTATTATTATTAAAAAGGCCCTTTCAGAAATAATGGCTCTTAAGCTCTGGTCTACCAAACACCAATAATAATTCCAGGAGATTATTCCTGCTGATGTTCTAAAGGTCCTTAAGGACAGCTGGTTGGATCTTCAGGAAAAAGAAAAAGGGAGTAGTTCCATCAGGGAAAAAGGGATCCAATAAAATGCACACCTCTAGGGTGTCCCTTGAGAAGAGAAATAGGAGCAACAGAATATATCAACTGAGGGACTAGAGGAAGGAATAGCAATTTTTTTTAAATGGACCAGTGTTTATAGCTTTTACCACACCTCTTTGAAAAAATATTTGCCCACAAGGAAGAGAAACTTAAATATCTCTGACTGTTTTATTTTATCCAACTCTAATGTTGAACATATTCCATTTTCTACTCTATGCTTCAATTTGTAAAAATCTGAAATGCGATTTGCAGCAATTATTTTCCTCTCCTCCATTCATGTCTCAAACAGTGACAAAAGCATAATGGATAACTTTATTCATTGAATAAACAACCCACAAATGCAACTTTATAAGGGACATTCCCATGAAACAGATCTATAAACCTGGTAAATGCACAAAGACCCTGTCAGGGATGTTCCAACTAAATCTTAATTTGTCATTCATGAACACTTCACATGCCCCTGTAAATGAGTTACGTCTTGCATCATTGACAAGAAATGTAACAGACTACACATTGGAGATACAAAACAGGGCTTGTGGGATTGTTTTATTGAACAATTTCACAGGTGTTAACAATAGAGATGGGTTGAAGAGCTTCAACCAGACAAGGTAACTCTGACGTTAAGAGTTGCTCAGACACCTGTTGGCAAGTTTCAAACTTCATATGGTCCTGGTCTATTTAAGAACTGGTGAGCACCAAGTCTTCATTTGTCCTCATTTCTGGAAGCATCCGTGAAAGAGATAGACCTAGAATATTTGTTGGAATCCTGCAGGGAGCTGACTTTGTGACTATGTTAGCAGATAAGACAAAATTGGGAAGGTGGGGGAGGCCCCATTTAGAAACTATGGAGGAATCACCCCAGGATTTATCTAGGGATGAAGTGGTGAGGGGTGTAAATGAGGCAGTCCAGGGTCCATGTAACATGCCTGGAGGCTCTGTTTCAGGCTCTCAGCAAAGCATAAGCACCTTATAGAACAGTGGGCCTCCTAGAAAAAGCATGGAGTTGGGAGTCAAGAGATCTGGCTTTTGCCTGCTGTGTGACCTTGGCAAGTCATTTAACTTTTCTGTGCTTCAGTTTCATCATCTGTAAAATGGGGATTTATAATCTTTTCTCCCCCTTCTTTAGTCTCTGAGTCCCATGTGGGATGGGGACTCAGTCCAATCTGTATTTTATCTACCCCAGACCTCAGTGCAGTGTTTGACACACAGTAAGGGCTTAGCAAATACCACAATTATTTTTACTATCTCTGGGTACTGGAAATCCATCCCATGCTTCTGCTGTGTTTTCCCAAGCATGTAGTACTCTGAATTGCAATCAGTCAATCATATTTTTGAGTGTCCTAGAGTTCAGTACTAAGCACTTAGAAGCCAATGAAAAGAGCTTCCAATTGCATCCAGTGAATACTCAAGATACTCTTACTCCTACCACTACCACTGTTAGTAGTAAGGTGAGAGAGAAGGTAGAAATGCTTCTTGTTAATTAAGAAACAAAACAAAACTGCCATTATGTTAGATTCAAATCTTTTTGAAGCATCTCTTGTGAGTACATAAGAATCCCTACACCACCTAAGATGGTTCAGAAGAACTGGAAAGTTAAGAGGGCTGACGGGAACTCTACCAAGATCGATAGCCTGTTTGTAAGCTTTTTGAGAATCCATAAAGCTCTTCATAAACATATTAGAATTGAACAAAAACAAATAATTTACTCAGATGATTGATATTCAGAAGGAAAGCTAAAATAGTCAATTCTGTAGCCAGAAATCCAGGCCTGTACTACCTTCCGTGAGAAACATCTAGAACGCAAGTAATTCAAAATTAGATCTTCCTTGATGCTATTCATTTATCCCATGCTGGAACCAAGTGTGCATTTAAATGAATGGCCCATTTGGGGAGCCCAGGTGCCTGCTGAGATGCCTCTGAGGGTGCTAACTCCCAGGAAGTGGAGAAATCAGAGCCAACATCTGCCAGAAGAGTGAATGAAATTAAAGATTAAAGCACCAGAATTTGGCTTAACTCACATATTATGACTCTCTCTCTAGCTAGCTGGAATACTTACTTTCATAGCCGCACTGAATCCTCAATCTTCCATGTTTCTGTGGAAGCAGCGTATAGAGCAGAAGTCAGGGAGTCAGAAGGACCTGGGTTCTAATCCAGGCTCCTCCACTTGTCTTTTGTGTGACCTTGGGCAACTCACTTAACTTTTCTGTGCCTCAGTTACCTCATCTGTAAAATGGGGATTAAAAGTGTGAGCCCTGTGTGGGGCAGGGATTATGTCCAAACTGATTATCTTGTATCTAACCCAGCACTTTGAATAGTGCTTGACACACAGTAAGGGCTTAACAAATACTGTTATTATTATCATCATTCAAAATACTAATAATTATAATAATAATATATATGCTATATTATACAATATATTATAATATATAATCATTATTATGGTATTTGTTTAATTCTTACTATGTGCCAGGCACTGGAATGGATACAAGCAAATCGGGTTGGACACAGTCTCCGTCCCCATATGGGGCTCACAGTCTTAACCCCCATTTTACAGATGAGGGAACTAAGGCACAGAGAAGCTCAGGTCACACAGCACGCAAGTGGCATAACTGGGATTAGAACCCATGACCTTCTGACTCCCAGAGAAAGAGAAGGAGCAAGAGCATGGGAGGCAGTGTCTGGGCTCTATTGTCAACTCTGCCGATTACATGTTATGTGACCTAGGCAAGGCACTTAACTTCTTATGGCTCCGTTTCCTCATCTGTAAAATGGATAAGCTTGTTGTGGGGAAGGAATGTGTTTTCTTATTGTTATATTGTATTCTCCCAAGCTCTTAGTACATTGCTCTGCACACAGGAAGTGCTCAATAAATATTATTGAAATGAAGGAATGAATGAAAGACCTGTTCTTTCTCTCCCTTAATCAGTGAATTCAGGCAGGACAGACTGTGTCTCATGTGATTATCTTGTATCTAACCCAGCACTTAATACAATGCTTGGCACATAGGAACCACTTACCAAATACCACAATTATTATTTTTATCTAAAATCTAATCACACTCACACATAGCTTCTGACTCTTTGAGATAGGGAGTCACAAATGGAGAAGCTTCCCAGTAAAGGCAAATACTGGCTATAACTTGGAAGGGAAAGAGATCTCCAGATTATATAAATCTCTCTTGGATGGGATTTATGGGTAATTATTGCTCACTCTGGTGGCAGATAGCCAAGAACCTATATTCCTCTTTCAGCTTCCCCTATCCCTCCCTTCTTCAGAATATCTCTCTCCAAAAATATCTGGCCCTTTCTATCTCACTTGCAATTTTGTGTGTGCATGCATGCATGCGTGTGTGTGTGTGTGTGTGTGTGTGTGTGTGTGTGTTTAAGAAAAAAAAAACACTCTTCAAGATTCTACTTTGTTTACACCAGTTAATTATTTAAGAGGATTCTTTAAGCCCTCACCACTCAACCTTTACAATTCCACACAGAAACAAAGATAATTTAGTAGGCTAAGAATCTTTATGCAAATCAAGTTTTCTAGTGTGGAAAAGGGCACATCACAGCTTCAGCCTAGTGAGATTTGGACACCAGAGCATCATAGTGTACAGTACTGCACATTGTGAGAGTTAATGGGCAAAAATGGGTAGCAATTTGCTGAACATGTGCAGCAATATTAATAATACAGCATTAATTTATAGCTTCTGCAGATGATTTCTAATAGACATACCAACATGTGTATGTATAATACATAAATACATACATAAAAGTTTAATGCATCCACAGCAGTGCATTCACCCGCAACACTTCCTGTTGACACATTTTATTATCTTTAATGCTGATTGTTGTGGTGGTTCATATGCTACTGAGGTGACAGGACTAGGGATGACAGGGGGTGCTGAAAGAGAAAAATAACTTTGTAATCTTTTTCTGGCTTGTTTACCCCTTTAGATGGTCTTTCCAAAACGGAGGACTAATCACTAATGTCCTTTATATCCCGATGGAAAGAGGATCCCACTGTACTAACGTGAGCTGTAAAGAGCCAGTTTTGTTCTTGTGGCTAATTATACTGGATTTATAAATGTCATTATGGAGGTCATCCCTGGTAGAGAAATGTGTTTTCTTCGTTTTGTTTTTTTGGTGGGGGCAGAGGAGGGGCATTTTTTTCATCATTTTGAAAAGTGAGACCTGTTACCAACTTGAATGTACAAAAAGTTAACTAAAATGATATGAGTAGAATCCCTAATTAATTTGAATCTTGGCAGTAGTCTCTCTTGGAAAAATTAATCAGTGGATGGCATTTATTGAGCGCTTAGTGAATGCAGAGCACTGTACTAGGTACTTGGCAAAATACAGTTCAGTAGAGTTGATAGAAATGATCACAGTCCACAGGTCATCTAGAGACTAGAGGGGGAGACAGACATTAAAATAAATTACAGATGGATATGTACCTAAGTGATGGGGGGGTGGGGTAAAAATCAAAGTGCTTAAGGGCTTCAGACCCAAGTGCATAAGTGATGCAGAAGGGAGGGTAGTTAGGGGAAGTGAGAAGCAGAGCGGCCTAGTGAAAAAATAAATGAGCTTGGGTGTCAGAGGACCTAGGTTCTAATCCCGGCTCTGCCACTTATCTGCTATGTTACCTTAGACAAGTCACTTAACTTCTTTGTGCCTCAATTCCCTTATCTCTTAAACGGGGATTAGGATTGCAAACCTCATCTGGGACATGGACTGTGTCCAACCTGATTATCGTGTATCTACCCCAGTGCTTAGTACAGTGCCTGGTACATAGTAAGCATTTAACAAATGCCATTACAAAAATAGTGAGGCCTTAGCGAAGAAATGGCTCTTAGAGGAGCTGTGATTTGAGGGAGGTTTGAAGATGGGGGGCATGGTGGTTTGTGGGATTTAAGGGAAGGAGTTCTAGGCCAGAGGGAGGATGGGGGAAAGGGTTCAGCATCAAGAAAGGGAAGTGGTGTGCAGAGTGGAAAAAAGCACAGACATGGGAATCAGAGGATCTTGGTTTTACTTCCCGCTCTGTCAATAGTCTGCCTGGTGACTGGGCAAGTCACATCGCAAAATGGGGATTTAATACCTGTCCTCCCTCCTCCTTAGACTGAGTCCCCTCTGGGCTGTGTCCAACCGATATAGTGAGCAGGTGGGTGGAGTGAAATTTGTGGGTTGAGTTGTAGGAGATCAGTGAGGTAAGGTAGGAGAGGGCAAGCTAATTGAATGCCATAAAGCTAATAGGCATTTCTGTTTGATGCAGCGATGGATGGGCAATGATTAGAGGTTTTTGAGGAGAGGGAAGAAGTGGACTGAAAATGATCTGGGTAGCAGAGTGAAGTATGGACTAGAGAGGGAAGAGGAAAGTCATGACAAAATATAAGTGCTTGGGTCAGTGAGGTAGTGGAGGGAAGAAGAAGGGATGGATTCTAGAGATGTGAAGGTGTATCTGACAGGATTTTGATAACAGACCAAATTTGCTGCCTGAATGAGAGAAATGAGTCAGGAGGTCGGCATTGGAGTAGATTTGGGAATCATTCACGTAGGGATGTTAGGTGAAGCCTTGGGGATAAATGAGCATCTGGAGAGCACTGAATATTTCCCTGAAAGACCATTTTGGTGGCTGGAACTGTTGGAGCAGGATGAAAAAAATATTCAAAATAATTTCCTCCTCTCCCTTCTCAGAGTCTTGGGTAGCTAGTCCCACCACCTATTTTTTTCTTCTATCTGTATGAGTTTGAAGATTTCTTATTCAGGGTCTTTTTGTCCATCACAGGGGCAGAAGTTCAAACCAGAGGTTTCTAACTTCTACCCGGAAATTGCAGCTATTTTTGTTGTTTTTCTTTACTTAGGTGTTGTGCTCGGTTCAGCTCTACTGACTCTGCTGTGGGCCTGTGGCTTTTTGGATAATGTGTATTTGCTGCCTGCCAAGGACTGGGCAGCAATAACTATTTCACTCTGGGACACAAAACGGCACCAATATGGACAGAAGATCTGGGTTCCCTAGCATTTCAAGGAGCGATAGGATGCCTCCACAGATGGAAAGTTGGGATTTCCGGGATTGCTGCTCTCTTTCCTCTGCAGCAGAACAGAAATAGAGAGAATCATTTTTTTTTTTTTATTAAGAGCCAGTCACCCAATTCTGCCCCTATTGTGTATTTTCACTATCTGTTTTGACTAGAAAGTTGTTTGGGAATTAGAGAACATTTGTCCACCAATGCAAGCCTGTCTGGATACAGCACGTTGGTTGCCTCAAGAAGCAGTTTATGAGCATGTGAGAGGCATTGGGATGGGTGAGTGCTATAGCGTACTTTCCATAATGTGGAGTTGGTAGGAATGCAGCCGTTGCATAATGGGATCACTGAGTGTAGCCCAAGGCATATTATAACCACTTGCTCATCCCCAGAGAACATGGAGATAAACTCATACAGGAACCCGTGACACCTCACCAGCCTGTTCCAGGATCCGTCAGCATGAGTTCCTTTCCTGCTGTGAGAAAGTTGATACTAACTGGGATTTCCTTGGGGGAGAAGCTCCAAATACCACAGTTGTACTGGCCCTTCCAGCAACATCACTGAGAAAGGGATCGGGCTTTTTCAGAGGGAACCTAATCCTGGCCTTTGTGTTTGTGCCATGCAAGTAAACTGGCCTCTCTAGCCTTCCAACGGTCCCTACTGAAGAAAGCCCAGAGGGATATATTGTGTTTGCAAGGCAAATTGACTCAGGGCTTGTCTCCAGAGGGCCCTGATGGATTTCTTTCTCTTTCTTTCTCTCTCTCCACTTACTATGTGTCAGGCAGTATACTAAGTGCTAGGACAGATACAGGATTATCAGGTTGGACACAGTCCCTGTCCCACATGGGGTTCACAGTCTTAATCTCCATTTTGCAGGTCAGGTAACTGAGACGCAGAGAAGTTAAGTGACTTGCTCAAGGTCACACAACAGACCAGAGGCAGAGTGGGATTAGGTCCTCTGACTTCCAGGCCTGTGGTCTTTCCACTGGACCACACTGCCTCCTTTCTCTGCTTGGGGAGAATAGGAATGGCTCCATTTCACCCCAAAACTACTGATCTATCTCACAGCCTAACCACTTGTCAGTGAGATACTGGGGAGGACCAGACAGGAGCTAAAGGGGTTGCCCTACTCTCCTTTAGTGCCACAAATCTGGTTAACCTGGGCTCTGCAGAATTCCCTTGGGAGGGACAATGGTGCTGTGTTCTAGCTTCTGAAATAGCAACCGGGCAATAAAGAAGGCAAGTGGCTTTTAACATTTTGTCGATTATCTTGGAAGGAGATTCTGTTGGGTGGAATACAGTGGAATATATTGTGCTACTGTTATGTAAATGGTGAGGGAGGGAAAGCTTTGGAATCACATCATTCATGCAAAGTTCCAAACACTTATAGATGGGCAAGACATTTTTCCCAGGCCAAGCATGGTCAGCCTAAAAGAAGATTCTGCGCAAGGTGGAGGTTCAGTAAGACCTAAGGATTGCACAGACCACAGTAGCTTTCTAGAGGAAAATCCCAAATCTCCTGGTAGCTCAAATAATAAATACAAATCAAAGTTGATGAGTCATCATACAAAAAATCCAAATAGTCCATGACATTGAGCAATAGCCTGAATTTCTGAGGTTTCTTAGCATCCTTTAAGCACTTGACATTCACCCCAGCCTCAATCCCACAGTACTTATGTGCTTGGCCATAATTTATTTTAATGTCTGTTTCCCCTTCTTGCTTATAAGCTTCTTGTGTGGAGGAAACATACCTACCAACTCTGTTGTATTTTCCCAAGTGCTTAGTACAGTGCTCTGCACACAGTAAGTGTTAAGCAAGTGCCATTGGTAGCTTAGTGTACCACTGGTACATACAAACTGAAAGACAGCGTGTGTTTATTTTTTGCTATTTTGGTATCTGGTTGTTGCCAGTTTTATGCTACCTAGTGCCCTTACTAGAAGCTGTGGGATATCAATATCCAGGTAGCAGTCCTTGTGTACATCAAAATAAAATTCACCCTAGCAGGCTTATTGTCAGAGAATTAGCTCCCACACTGCTACAGTTAGGCTAATTTCATTCAATCATATTTATTGAGTGCTTACTGTTCTGAGAGAAATAGCTTAAAATACATCCCCACTGGCATACTGGTTTCAGGTCAGAGCCTTGGGATAACATTTGGCTAAAATCATGTTCTTTACACATGTTCTGGAACTCTGAAATAGTTATCTCAGGAAACAAAGTGTCTAAGAATAAAGCTGAAAGAGGGAGTGAAAATTATCTTGAGTGAAAAGCCAGCTTTTGGGCTGGTGTTAGATTTCAGAAGACACCAGCATGGTGCAACATGCAAAATGTAGATCTGTACTTGTTCATGTCCTGTAAGTAAATGGAAACTTTACCTTCTAGTGCTTCTTTTGGAGCCCAAAATTTCATATGCTCTATGATGGAAGGTGTTGACTAAATGATCAGGCAACTGCAATTGCTGGCTCTCTTAAATAACCTTAAAAACTACCTATGAATAATCCTTGAACCTCAATGCCATTTTAATGTAATAAACACCTTCTGGGACTACCTTAGCCATTACAGCGAGAAAAAGAATTCTTATCTTATAGCTAACTATGGTGGATTTGAAGCCAGTGCCTAGATTATCCTTAAATACCTCTTATTTCAGGGAAATCTAAATCTAACATTATGACATTGCATTTGGTAGTTTCAAAGTATTACCACTATTATTTCAGCATCCACACGTATGACAGTTAATGGATGGTGATCTAGTGAGGGAGAGCTCTGAGGGCGTGGGAGAAGCCAGGGCAAGAGGTTGGCTGGTTTTATTGGAAACGTGCAAATGTTAGAATGAACCCAGCTGTTCAAACCTGGATAATAATAATGATGGCATTTATTAAGCGCTTACTGTGTGCAAAGCGTTGTTCTAAGCACTGGGAAGGTTACAAGGCGATCAGGTTGTCCCACGGGGGGCTCTCAGTCTTAATCCCCATTTTACAGATGAGGTAACTGAAGCACAAAGAAGTTAAGTGACTTACCCAAAGACACACCGCTGACAATTGGTGGAGCCGGGATTTGAACCCATGACCTATGAACTCAAGGCCCATGCTCTTTCCACTGAGCCACACTGCTTCTCAGCCTTGTTTTTTTTTTTTTCCTTACAGAAAAGGTGTTACTTAATCACGGCATTTATTAAGCAGTTACTATGTGCCAACAGCGCTGAAAGTAACACAGGATGAGTCGGGACTCAGCTTTAGTTAAAATGATGGTATTTGTTAAGCGCTTACTATGTGCAAAGCACTGTTCTAAGCGTTAAAAGAAGTAGTTCTGGAGAGGCTGTGGTGATGGTCCTCTCAGTGGCGGGGGCCCAGGGGGACCGACTCTGCCAGGAGGGCCCGAGTTCAGGGAGGGATGAATCAGTGGCCTCTTCTAACCAGGGATCCAGTCCCATCTTCACTGCAACGTTTACGGTAGCCGCTGCTGCCACCATGGCCACAACACTCCTGATGCCTGGTCCCGGGCTCTTGCCACTGGCCCGGGTCTCTCCCACTCCCATCTCTGTCTCCCTGACTTGCTCCCTGTATTCATCCCCTCTCCCATCCCCACAGCGCTTATGTATGCATCTGTAATTTATTTCTCTATATTAATGTCTTTCTCCCCCTCTGGACTGTAAATTTGTTGGCAGGGCAGGGAATGTGTGTGTTTATTGTTACTTCGTACTCTCCCAAGTGCCTAGTGCAGTGCTCTGCACACAGTAAGTGCTCAATAAATACAATTGATGAATGAATGGGTCGCCTCCCTACCCCACTGTAGTCCTCTTTTGCCAATACTAGATGATGGTGGTGCTGATGATGTATCCGTGTCACAAGCTAATGGTCGAACCAACTTTTCCAAATCCTTTCCCTCCCCTGACAATTTTCAGCTGGAAGGGCTGCCCTCTGCCATCCCAGCCACAAATAAAAAGACTAGGCTGTGGGATTGGGACAGGCCGGTGCTGTATATCAGTGGCAAATGCTGTGGGCTTGTGTTGTGCCAGAGCTCTCTTCTCTGATGGCCAGTCATTAGTAAGCGAGAATAATAATAAAGTAATGATAATAATAATACTTATTATGGTATTTGTTAAGCCCTTACTACGTGCCAGGCACTGGGGTGAATGCAAGCAAATTGGGTTGGACACCGTCCCTGTCCTGCATAGGGATCACAGTCTTAATCCCCATTTTACAGATGAGGTAACCGAGGCACAGAGAGGTGAAGTGACTTGCCCGAGGCCACGCAGCAGAGGAATGGCGGAGTGGGAATTAGAAGCCATGACGTTCTGACTCCCGTGCCCGTGCTCCAACCACAAACTGTTCTTGCCGGCTGGAGACATGAACCCGCGGGGGCGGGAGGGCTGCTCTTGGGGAAGGGCTCTGCGGCCGAACCAGTCACCTCTTGTGATTAAGCAATGTGCCAGCTGTTTGGATGGACAGCGACAACTGGTTGAGCTGCCTGGGAGTCAGGTCCCAGGTTTGGCAATCCAAATGCACCTTTCTGCCACTCAGCAGTATTCCCACACATGGAATTGTTTTATTCATACTGTCCATCGGGCCCAAAATAGTTTGAGATGTTTATTTTTAAAGTTTCTAAACATTTCCACATTTCTAAACTTTAGAATCACAGCCACCACTAGTATGCCCTGGAATCTTCTGTGGTTTAGGGGCTCAATTAAGGGCATGTTAACCCAGTTTCTTCACCACTGTGGTCTCTGGATTTTGCCTGTTTACCTGTATTAACTACTCATTACATCACCGGATATACGTACATATTCATGCTAAGAATCACGATACGAGTTCTGTGAACTTTGTGCGTTTGAGCTAGCCTGAACCAGAATGGCTATTCAAGTTGTTTTCTAAGCTTTACACAATACTAAGTTGTGTACCATGTCATCTCCTTCCACTTACTGGAGTATTGCTAGCTCTTTGTCTTCCTTATATATGACCCTGGAAAACCCTATGTCATTTATTTCTCCTACTACTAGACCCAGATAATAGAATGACTTTTTAGGAGAACCCAAATTATCCCCAGAAGACCTTTTTTTAGTAGCTTTTGTTCACTGTGGATAGGAGAGTTTCAGTCCCAGTCTAACTGTAATATTTAACAGAGACAGGGGACAACTTGGAGCAGGTGGGGAGTTGGGAAAGCTTGATTATTGGACATAATTCCCAGTGCTGGACTCTTTTCCACTCTCTCCTGCTTTTTCTTCCCATCATTTCCTAAGTGCCTTACCTTTCTTTTACCAGTTAGACAATCATTGCTATTTGTTTAAAGTGTTATTTATTATTCCTGTGATAGTTGTTTATGATAATTCCTGTAATAACCGAAAGCAAATGAAGCTATACTTGCTTTTGTTTGAACAGGGTAGTGACTCTAGTGGATAGGGCCAGGCTGGCATTACTAGGTAGGAGAAGGATGCTTGGGGCAGATTCCTGAGAACGCTCTACCACCACCGACATTTTACGTGGGTCAAAATGTTCTGGTTTTTGGGGCCACAGAACTGTCTCAAGCCTTAAGTCACTCAAAAGAAATGACTCATGGGTGCCATCTCCTGTTTCCTGCCCCTTGTCAGACGAGATTGCATATGATGCTGCTGCAGTTAAGTTTGTGTATACAGACACACACACACATGTGTGCACACAAAATCATTCCTGCTTTCCAGGAGCTCACATTCTTCCCAGGCCCACCAAAAACAAGACCAAATCAAAAAATAAATGCCAGATTTATGAGAAATCCTACCAGATTTTAATCCTGCCCCTTTCTTTCTCACACTGGGAGAAATAGAGATTCTGTAAAGCATCTTAGGCTCCTTGAGAAAATATATAATTGTTTTCCACAAGTAAACAGCAATTGTTCTTATGTTTCCCAAGGCAAACAGCTTTGGCTTCTCCTGCGCTTGTCCCTCTGAGGCCCTCCCTACCTCTCTGATGTGCCTGGATAATTTTTGTATTTCTCACCCTTCCCCCCTTACAGCATTCAGTGAGATAGAATGTTGCTGACTTGTCAACTTGCTTATCATGAGCGACGTTACAACTGCTTTCTATATTTGTGCTTTCCCTTCTGAAGGAAACTATGGGGCTTATAAACAAAGCACAAGAAGTAGTGGGCTTGTTTCTCTCAATGTATCACCACAGGCAGACAAAGCTAGCAGATTAACCAAATGTGCACTCCCCCACTTCCCTCCCCTGCCCTTGCTATTCTCCAAGTGAAGCAACCTACATCACTGGGGAGTCTTCTGAGGCTAGAAATGGAGTGACAATGGGGCATCAGGGTTGCTGAGCAGTGCTTGGAAAGTTGGGTACCTCAGGTCATCAATTGGGTGGGCTGGAGTAGCTGGTGATCCCTAAGTGATCTAGACCAGCCCAGGTGAGGCTCTGATTTGGGGGGATCCCTTGGAGGGGTTGGGCTGATTCCCCAGAACCAATACCAACTACATTCCAACTTTCATTGGAAAGACTATATGCTGGAGTGTAGGCTGCAAGATCACTTCCCTTACCCCAAAACTGCCCGCTCTGGTCATCTTCTGGGCCACCATCAGGATGGGTGCGCAGTGTGGCTCAGTGGAAAGAGCCCGGGCTTGGGAGTCAGAGGTTATGGGTTCTAATCCCGGCCCCGCCACTTGTCAGCTGTGTGACTTTGGGCAAGTCACTTCACTTCTCTGTGCCTTAGTTACCTCATCTGTAAAATGGGGATTAAGACTGAGCGCCCCATGTGGAACAACCTAATTACCTTGTATCCCCCCCCAGCGCTTAGAACAGTGCTTTGCACATAGTAAGCGCTTAACAAATGCCATTATTATTATTATTATGCATCCTGAGTGGGATGCTGTGTGGCATCCCTAGCCAGGAATCGGGGAAGGAGCACCAATCCCCGCCCACCTCCTGCATAATCTACAGGTTTGCACTGCATGGCGGTCGGGATCAGGGCTCAAGATTTGTAGCTCAAACCCAAACTCAAAATATAAAGTAGAACAAAATAGTTTTCATCCTTCCAAGCACCATTAAGGAGTTCTGATATGGAATCTGTTTAAAATGAAGCTCAAATTTTGAAGATCTGTTTTTTTTCGGGGGGGGGGGGCATTTTTTGTTGTTAAGCACTTAATATGTGTCAAACACTGTTCTAAGCACTGGGTTAGATATAAGTTAAATAGGTTACTCACTGTGTGTCACATAATAATAATAATAATAATAATAATAATAATAATAATAATGGTATTTATTAAGCACTGTGTGCCAAACACTGTTCTATGTGCTGGGATAGATATAAGGTTATCAGGTTGTCCTACTTGGGGCTCACAGTCTTAATCTCC
Source organism: Tachyglossus aculeatus (assembly GCF_015852505.1). Classification (NCBI taxonomy): domain Eukaryota; kingdom Metazoa; phylum Chordata; class Mammalia; order Monotremata; family Tachyglossidae; genus Tachyglossus; species Tachyglossus aculeatus. The sequence continues at coordinate 31,828,878 of NC_052067.1, read as the reverse complement.
ATTTTACAAGTGTGGTAACTGAAGCACAGAGAAGCTAAATGACTTGCCCAAAGTCACACAGCTGACAAGTGGTGGAGTCGAGATTAGAACCCACAACCTCTGACTCCGAAGCCCGTGTTATTTCTACTAAGCCAAACTGTATGCAAAGTTTCCTCAGGAAGAATCTAAATTTGGGGGAAAGAGCAAGAAAACAGAAGTTTCTGTGTACAATTCTGATATCTCAGTTTGTGGATGCCGAGGGCAATTGTTGATAGGCTGTCAATGATTCTGCCATTTCTCAGACCTTAATGAGCAAAGAAAGTTGCCCATTAATGGGCTCCTCTGGGATCTCTTTACACTGGGCTTTAGAGTCCAACCACCTCCTAGGAAATATTATTCAGCCATCCAGGATTTGATCCAGGAGTTGAGAATTCTGTCATTTGTTCTCATGAGTGTGGAAGAAAAAATAAGTGCAAAAGAAGTTTATCTGAGAATACCAAGGTGCTGTACAGGCATGAACTACTAGTTAAAGTTTGCGACTTGATTGCTGAGTGCTGTGGCCATTTTCCACTTCGGGTGAGTGGTTATACTTAAGAATTTCAGGTAATTTGGTGAAGTCTCCTCCGGTCAAGAATTCTACTCTTCAGGTCATTTCTGTAGTGCGTAGACTTCAGTCTTGCTGCTCTGCTCCTAATCTTAGGTACCTAGCCAGATTTCTGTCACCCCACAGCACAGGGTGGTGAGCTTAGCTCCTGGTGGGAATCAAACATATCTATCAATTCCATTTCATTGTATTCTCCCAAGTGCTTAGTACAGTGTTCTGCACCTGGTAAGCCCTTGATAAACACCACTGACTGATAAGATTAGAAAAGGTTGTGAAAGCAATACATAGAGAGAGGGAAAAAAAGACTGAGAAGGAGAGAGAGAGACTGAGAAGGAAGGAAAAAGGTGATAGGGAGAAGGGGGAAGAATAGGGAAAAGGAGGAGATGAGTCACTGAGCTATTCTTCACTCAGTCATTCATATTTACTGAGCATTTACTGTGTACCGAGCACTGTACTAAGCACTTGGGAGAGTATGATTAGAGAAGCAGCATGGCTCAGTGGAAAGAGCATGAGCTTGGGAGCCAGAGGTCATGGGTTCTAATCCCGGCTCTGCCACGTGTCTGCTGTGTGACCTTGGGCAAGTCAATTAACTTCTCTGAGCTTCGGTTCCCTCATCTGTAAAATGGGGATTAAGATTGTGAGCCCCACGTGGGACAACCTGATCACCTTGTATTCCCCCAGCACTTAGAACAGTGCTTCTCATATAGTAAGTGCTTAACAAATGCCATCATAATTATTATTATTATTACAATACAACAGAGTTGGTAGATATGTTCCCTGCCCATAAAGAGCTTACAGTCTAGATGGGGAGATGGACATTAAAGTAAATTACAAGTATATACGTAAGTGCTGTGGGGCTGAGGGGGGAGTGAATAAATGGTAGAGATCCAAGTGCACAGGCAGTGCGGAAGGGAGAGAATGTGGGGAAAATGAGAACTTAGATGAGGAAGGCCTCTTGGAGGAGTCGTCATTTAAATAAGACTTTGAAAGTGGGGAGAGTGGTGGTCTGTTAGGAGGGAAGACTCCCTGTCTACTAGGAGGGAGTTCCAGGCCAGAGACAGTGGGAGAGGAGTCAGCGGTGAGCTGAATGAAACTGAGGTCTGGGGGGTAGGCACTGGCCTTGTTCATACTTCCCTGTACTTCTTCTGTATCCATCCTCTGCACATGGTCACTTGCAGCTCTTCCACCACCAGTCACACCTGAGCAGGAGCATAGCAGCTGCCCTGGCTATTCTGGTCCTTTGGGCACTGTTTCTTGGCAATTTGGGCATGTGCCATTTCCACCACATATCAACAATGGAAGATTTCAGATGGGTGGCAGTGGTAGAAATCAATCAATCAATCATATTTATTGAGCGCTTACTGTGTGCAGAGCACTGTACTAAGCGCTTGGGAAGTACAAGTTGGCAACATATAGAGACAGTCCCTACCCAACAGTGGGCTCACAGTCTAAAAGGGGGAGACAGAGAACAAAACCAAACATACTAACAAAATAAAATAAATAGAATAGATATGTGCAAGTAAAATAGAGTAATAAATATGTACAAACATATATACATATATACAGGTGTTGTGGGGAAGGGAAGGAGGTAAGATGAGGGGGATGGAGAGGGGGACGAGGGGGAGAGGAAGGAGGGGGCTCAGTCTGGGAAGGCCTCCTGGAGGAGGTGAGAAATGCTACCATTGCCACTGCTGCCAAACAGCAGTAGGAGCCAAACTGCCACTTGGTAGCTCTTCTCCTTCCTTTTCCTCCTTCTTGTTGCCATACTGCCATTTCCACCCAGGGTAGCACCCCCTTCCACCACTCTGACCTACTAGCAGTCGTTTGGGTGACAGGAGAGAACCCTAAAAGCATCTCTACTGTGTGCCTGGCCCAAATTGTTTATTGAGACACATTTCTTCAATTCCCCACCCATTTGGAAACTTGAACGTTGTCACACATGGAAAAACTAGGAGCCTTTAAAAAGAAAAGCATAAAACCCAGTGAACAGGAGGAGATAGGTGCATCAACGAGAAGGTAAGTGAATTCACCCCAGGCAGGTTCTTGCAAGTTTTCCCCTTCCGCATGCTTGCTACCTTCCGAAAGCTTCCCGTACAGATTCTCTGCAAGCATCCACTTGCAAAGTCCTATCAGTAGCACCTTGGATTCGCTGAAGAATTTAGCACATCATGTGCATTTAGGCAGTGACTCTCTTCTCAGCACACTCCTAACCTTTCGGAGCTTTCTGCTAAAACAACAAATTAGCACTCACCTTCGCCAAACCCACAAATATTTGTACAATTAAGTAGCGAGCTTTGTAGCCAGAAAGCGAAAAGTGTTCTCTTGCATTTTGTGGCGCCAAGCAGATTTTTTTTTTTTTGGTCCTGCAAGATTAAGTCAGATTAACAGTATCAGCTAAATAGGGTAACCCTCAATGTATTAAATAATGAACTGAAGCACTCTACTTAAGGAATGCATAATTCATTAGCTTTGATATTTGGAGGGGCTTGAAAGCTCCTGGGGAGGTGGCATTTGATAAGTTCATGGCAGGCTATTAGGACAAAAGGTTTTCCTGGATTTCCGAAAGTAACCATAATGAAAAGGTGCCGGGACCGTGCCTCTGGGATCATGGAAGCCCAAGACCAGGCCTTCCTACACATCACTCAATTACCACCCGTCGTTTTCTCACCTGCAGTTAGCCGGTCTTCTTCCAACGGTCGGTGTTCCGCTTGGATCTCCACTGTACCCTCACCGGCCCCATGCTCTCTGCTGATTCGTCATCAAATGGAAAGCGATAAGAAGACACAATTCGAATACGAAACAGATCTTGGTATCAGAGTGTAATAGGTGCATCCCAAGGCAATGCCAATATAGTTCTCATTGATTGGTAATTCCTTGTTGTAGGGTCTTTGGGGCATTGTTGGGCTTCTCTTTCATCCTCAAACACAAACCATGTCTAGAGCCATTGGATGCAGGCAGTGTGTAAATGGGAGGAAGTTGCAAGTACCAGGGGCCAGAATTTAATCTCAAATAGCTGGTGGCATTACTGGGATGGAAATCCCATTTTATCCTCTTGAGGTCAAGAAAAAAATACGATTTCTACAATTCCTTCTGGAAGGAAAATGAGTTTCAGGGAAATATCAACTCAGGTCCTTCCCAGTTCATCAACCACCCTTTTGCTGTGCTCTTTTTTTGGCCAGTTCCATCAATATTGTCATCATCCATGCCTAATATTGAACAGGTGGAGGTCATGCCTTTTAGACTGTGAGCCCACTGTTGGGTAGGGACTGTCTCTATATGTTGTCAACTTGTACTTCCCAAGTGCTTAGTACAGTGCTCTGCACACAGTAAGCGCTCAATAAATACAATTGATGATGATGATGCCCCCAGGAACCAACCTTCCAATAGGGAAGATAGGACAGATTTACATAAAACCAACTTAAGTAATATACTGCTACTAAAATCGAGGCCCAGGTTTTTGTCTGTATTTATATCAAAACCCAGGTCTTCTATAATGTGGGGGTGGTGTTCATGGAAAGCTCCACATTAAAGAAACCTTGTGCTGTAACACCCATTCTGACCCCACGCATATGCACACAAACCACAATTTTGGAAGAGCACTTCCTTATTCCCTAACAGATTTCTCACCTAAATGTGTGGTGAAAGCATATATTATGGCAGAACTGAGTGTTTCTAGGTAACTGTACTGCAGAATCAAAGGGGATGCATCTGATGGTGAACTTTTAAACCAGTATCTTTGAGCGTGGCTGAAAATCCAAGTATGGCAGACAGCTCCTTCCCCAGTGGGCCCTTACAAAGATTTCCCCTTGTTGCACTTGTTACCTACAATGCCTGAGGCTGTTTTAGTCTCTCCTTTAGAGTCCCAGCCTTTGCCTACTTTCTGCTCAGAAGCAATCACCCCGCTTCTGTTGGCTGCACACCTGGTTGATCTGCTGCTGCTTCTGCTGCTCTCTCTTACATCAAATCATTTGAGGTCTTTAAGGCATGTCTTCTGTCTACTCCATTAACTGCTTGCCCATTTTAGCTTATATTACGTCAGCTGTTAGGGTAGTCTCCTGTCCTCACAATCCTCATCTAAGCATGAGTAAGTTATAAGCATTGCTTCAGTGCTAGTTTTCTCCCTGTCAGGAGTTTTTGCTGGGGATGTTATCTTGTTAAGGTGACATTATCTGTTGTCCATAAACAGCGCTGGTGGAACTCTTCTAGAAGTTGGATGCAGTATCTGTGATAGGGCCTGGTCTCCCAGCCCTAAAGAAGACTGCATAGCTTGATTGCTTTCTAGACCTTTCATCTGTCTGACTCTTGGCAATGCTCTCATCAGCTTAAAAGTTTTAGCAGAGGAAGAGAAGCCTTGGATAAAGTGCTGGATAAAGTACAAAACCAACTCATTTCCCTTTTACCCATGGTAGGCAGGGATTGTCTCTCTTTATGGCTGCATTGTGCTTTCCAAGCGCTTAGTACAGTGCTCTGCACACAGTAAGCACTCAGTAGGATTGAATAAATGAATGAATGAATTAACTATGCCTTTGTCTTTCTATTCTCATGATTCTGTCTGCTGATTTTGCTCACTTCTGCTTTGGATTAAGCATGTCACCGAATTGAGTTGTTTACTGGTGTTGCCTTATTTTTTAATGTGGTTCATCCAGTTTGTTGCTGCCATATTGACTGCTAAATTTTGACCCTTGTGAGTTATCACAATGACTGCTGGATGGTTCTGGCCCATCATGTCGCTCAAGGTTGTGAGACTGGAACATGGAGAGTTTTTATGGCAGGACTTGAGGACTGCTGAGGTCCTGTGGGTTTAGGACGGTCTTTTAAGTTTGACAGAGCCTTTGACGGTTATTTCTCCTAATTTATACATATGGAATTTGGATCATTTCTCAGATTTCATTGTTTCTGAAGAAACAGAAGAATAATTTAGTTCTTGGACTACCAGATGACAAAAGTAACACAGTGGTAATGTCATCAAAAGACCGGCTGCCCAGTCTCTTGATGACTCCTCTTCTGCCTCTCATCCCCTAATTGTGGTGACCCTCAAGGCTCTTTTCAGGGTCCTCTATTCTTGTCACTTTACGTTCACTCCCTCAGAGAGCTCATCCACTCCCATGGCTTGAACTACCACCTCAAAGGGAATGACTCCTAAATGTACCTTGCTAGCCCCAGCCTCTCCCTGCTATCTGCCTACTTGCATTTCCCCTTGCCTGCCAGACATCTCCATAGGGATGTCTTAACTGGCCCTCCAGGGCAGTATGTCAAAAATTGAACTCTTCTTCCCTCCTAAATCCTCTCCTCTACTTAACTTGGTTTTCCATCACAGTTGACCATCCTCCCTGTTTCCAAAGCCTGCAGAGAAGAAGTGTGGCCTAATAAAATGAGTATAAGACCCTGTTCTCCCTTCCCTGTAAACTGTGAGGCCCTCTGTGGGACAGGGAGTATGTCTGACCTGGTTATCTTGTATCTATCCTAACAGTAAAGTACCTAACAAATATCACTACTGTAATAATCATAATGATAATAATAGTAACCTTCACATCGTTATTGATTCTTCACTCTCTTTCAACTCACACATGCAAACTGCTGCTAAATACTGTCAAAATCCTTCCACAGCATCTCCCAGGTCAGTCCTTTCTATTGCATCTAACCTGGTTTGGCGCTCATCGTCTCCCAGATTGACCGCCCCTGGCCCTCAAACTCTCCCCTCTCCAGTCTGTACTTCACTCATATTATCTTTATAAAACATCATTGTACAATTTTCTCCACTCCTTAAAAATCTCCATTGGTGAACCATTTATTTTTGCATTAAACAGAAACTCCAATCCATCAGCTCTCTTCATCATACCTGCTACATACACTCCAGATCACAGTCTTCATTCCTCATCTAACTGTGCCTCATTCTTAACTCTTCTGCCCTGGCTCATGCCCTTCCTCTTTCCTGGAACTCTGTCCCCCTTCTCCATCCATCAATCAGTGGTAGTTACTGAGATCTTACTACATCAGCCTGACCACACCTCACCCCATCCATCTGAAATCCCACCTCCTTTTCCCAATTAATTTTTCTTCTCCCCAGGTCACCTTCTCCCTTCTATCATCTCAGCACTTTTTTTGCACTACCCTAGTTCTTAAGTTCTACCATGAAGTCAGTTCTTCATTTGAATTAGAGATTGAAAGCAGAATTTCCAACTTGGGAGACCTTCTAATAAGAATCCTGGTGGTATCTTAGGAGCCATTAGAGAAAACTATCCATACCAGCTACTGTCTGAATGGAGAATCCTAACATCTACCAGCTCAAAGCTTCCAGTTGTAAATACTTTAGGACTGCCTCCCCCAGTAGAGGTTAAGCTCCTTGAGGGCAGGGAATATGCTGCTTCTCTGTTATCCTTCCTCATTTCCTCATGTTATCATTCCTCCAGTGCTTAAGACAGTGCATTTCAGAAGCATTATGGCTTAGTGGCAAGAGCCTGGGCTTGGGAGTCAGGTCGTGGGTTCTAATCCCCCACTTGCCTGCTGTGTGACCTTGGGCAAGTCACTTAACTTCTCTGTACCTCATTTCCTTCATCTGTAAAATGGAGATTAAGACTGTGAGCCCCACGTGGGACCTTGTATTTATGGCAGTGCTTAGAACAGTGCTTGGCACATAGTAAGCGCTTAACAAATGCCATCATTATTAACAGCTCTTAGAACAGTGCTCGGCACATAGTAAGAGCTTAGCAAATACCATAATTATTATTATTATTTTTTTTATCCACTGTAGTTTGTGCTTAATAGACACTCTAGCTACTACTACTGGAGAAGCCACTGAAATGAAAAAAGGGCCTGCGTGCCCAATGAAAAATGATGGTTCAAGATGCTTCTGACATCAAAGTTTTCCATCAACACCTTGAATGGGCCATCCGAAGAATGGCCCATTAGAGAAGCAGCATGGCTCAGTGGAAAGAGCATGGGCATTGGAGTCAGAGGTCATGGGTTGAAATCCCGGCTCCGCCAATTGTCAGCTGTATGACTTTGAACAAGTCACTTAACTTCTCTGGGCCTTGGTTACCTCATCTGTAAAATGGGGATTAAGACTGTGAGCCCTCTGTGGGACAACCTGAAAACCTTGTAACCTCCCTAGTGCTTAGAACAGTGCTTTGCACATAGTAAGCACTTAATAAATGCCATTATTATTATTATTATCTGAGCCACCTTGAGCAATCTGATTCTTTGCAACTACTGAACAATAAATTCAGTGACACGGTGGATGGAAACACATAAGTCAACAGGACAAAACCCAAATTTGTCAACCTGAAAATAGTGACACTTCAACCTTATAACAAAGCAAACAGTTACTTAACCCACGCCAACACCAAAAAGCTAACAGCACTACACTCAGGCTTTCCATCCTCAAGATTCATCTTGAAAACCCATTAAGTTTGGATGAGACTTCATACAAATTAATACATAATTTGTGTATGGTATCAAAATGACGATACCCTTTCTTCTCCATCACTTTCCTTTCCTTCTTTATAGAATTCATGGATCATGGATTGTGCTTGGCTGAATGAAGTTGCTCTGAAAACACTTCGTAGAGGAAGTGGGTATTAAGCTATGATTTTAAGACAGGAGAATGAAGTAGCCCATTGTGGGCAGGGATTGTCTCTGTTTATTGCTGTATTGTACTTTCCAAGCGCTTAGTACAGCACTCTGCACACAGTAAGTGCTCAGTAAATATGATTGAATGAATGAAAGTGTTATGGAAAAGGGCAGAGAGAAAGGAAGTGTTGCCTTGTGGATAAAGCAAGGCCTGGGAGTTAGAGGACCTGAGTTCTAATTCTGGCTCTGCCACTTGTCTGCTGTGTGACCTTGGGTAAGTCACTAAACTTCTCTTTGTTACCTGATCTGTAAATGGGGATTAAGACTGTGAGCCCCATGTGACACATGGACTGTGTCCAACCTGCTTATCTCATATCTACCCCAGTGCTTAGTACTGTGCCTGGCATATAGTAAGTGGTCAACAAATACCACTAATAAAAGGTAAGGCAGTTGTGGAACAAATGTGGGTGAACGTGGGCAAGGAGCCAGTTTCTTTGGACATTTAAAGAGGTCAGCAGCACCAGCAGTTAAAGTGAAGACCAGGAGAAAGGGTATAACACACTCACACCCAGCCAGAAATAGTTCCAAAACTCAATAACTAAACAATTCTGTTGTTTTCATTGAGTCTATCCATAATTGTGCTTTCTCTCTCTCTTTCTCTTTCTCTCTCTCTCTCTCTCTCTCTCTCTCTCTCTCTCTGCCATCCCACCTGTTCTCCAAAGCACTAAACCAGTGAATTCGTGTCTTCCTGCAGTAGATAGCCATTGCTCCACAGCCACAAATTTCCAGATAATCCTAGCAGAGTAGAGAGACTCATACTGTAATCAGAGAGACATACTATAATCACCAAGAAGGCTTTGTTTAGACTGCTTTTAACGTTTGAGTTGCCATTTTATTGTGTCTTATGGACTTTTTTCTGAAGTTGGTCTTATCCCTCTCCCTTCTGTCCATTGATTGTGAGCTTCTGGAGTACCAGGTTTATTAATTTTTTTTGGCTGACCCTCGATAGTAAAAATAATACCATTGCTGTGATTCTCACCCAGTATAATGCAAAATATATTTTACTCTCCATTCTCAACCAGTTTCATTTTGGTCCTGGGCCATATGGGCCAGAGACTATTGTCATGGTCCTCATAAATGTTTCTTTAGAAAGGACACTCTACTTAATATTAAGGGAAGAAAAAAGAGGAATGTCAGCAAGTTGTCCAGTGTGTTTTTTTAGCCCTAGGCTTCTTCATGAAACCTGTTATAGCTGTCTGTCAGTTTGGTGACCCTGAATATGCTGCTGTGCTTTTCTGTGCTTTTACTTCTGTCTCTTTCTAGCAAGGATATCAAGGAGGAATGATTAAATAAAATTGATAATTCAATGTGCCTTCAGCTAAGTCAGCCCACTGTATTATATAAAACCCACACCCTATACATAGTCTCTACTCATACTTCTCCCCCTCATTTGACCCGGTAGAGTTTTCCCAGTGTCTTTACTGCAGTGTGATTCAGTTTTCATTTTTGGTGGAACTTTCCAAAACCAGAAATACCGTGTATTGCTCTCCTATATTTCCACTGTCGACATCTTCTTGTGTACAATGTTCTCAGTCCCTTGGAAAATGAAAGCAGAAGTTATCTTTCTTCGTATTTTTCAGTCTTCAAAGAAATCTTCTATCTGCATCTGGCAAGGGGGCATTAGGAAAAGTTTCTTATGTTGTTGTTGCTGCTGCTCCTGCTGCAGCATCCCTCTCTTCTTGGACCCATCTTGGACCCTCACTCTACAATGTCACTGGTTGTGGAGTCGTGACAAGGAGAACTGAGTCATTTGACCATTTTTTAGACCTTGACTATTTTTCCCATGAATGGTAGCCTTCCATTTTGGCTGCTCAACCAGATGAAGAATGCACGTGAGCAGAGCTTGATGACCTTTGTAAGCTCATCTCTTTGCTTTTAACCACCCTTGAGGGTCAACAGGCATAATTGCATTGTGGCTTTAATGTAGCTTAAAGCAGCCATTCTATTTTTTAGACTTTCAGTGCCCTGCAATAAATTTAGACAGGAGATCATGCATTTGACTCGCACCTCTAAAATATCTTCTATAAATGGCCAGGCCAATAGCATGTGTTCACTTACTGCAGAAAAGCATTTCATTAATCTTTACTTACTACTACCTGATGATTTGGATTAACTCTGGACAAGGAGATGGTTGGTTGTGGAAAGGAAAATGATCATTTTGGACATGAGGCACCAGGAAACTAAGAAATAACTTCCTTTAATTGATTGATTGATTTGAACTATAAATGTGGAGGCCAAGTGCTGCAAGCCTGGCTTAGTGGATAGAGCATGGGCCTGGGAGTTAGAAGGACCCGAGTTCTACCCCCTGCTCTGCCACGGGTCTGCTGTGTGACTTTGTGCAAGTCACTTCACTTCTCTGTGCCTCAGTTAGCGCTTTTGTAAAATGGAAATTAAGATTGTGAGCCCCATGTGGGATATGGACTGTGTTCAACTTGATTAGCTTGTATCTACCCCAGCACTTACTGCAGTGCTTGGCACATAGTAAGTGCTTAGCAAATACCATTTAAAAAAGCAATGCTATATAAATATTCTTAACACACACCGTTGATTAAATGTGCATGCAATTTAAACATAATGTGTACATTTGCATGCTGTAAAAATTACCACACAGATTAGGAAGCTTACTTGTGCCACCTGAAGATCTCAAGCTAATTTTCCCAGTTACTACTATTAACCTTTGAATGGCGTTCCCTATTACTTTTCACCTACTCATAAATTCACAATTCCCTCAGCAAATGTCTATTGAAGGAGGAGATTACACATTGAGGCTAAAAAGGGAGACCGAAGGGTATTAGATAACTTTTCTGTTTTTAATGGCATGCATTAAACTGTAAGGAGTTTGAAGATGTTTTCCTGGGATTATGCATCATTGGACATATTCATTCTTTCCTATTGTTTATTACCACTATAGTAATAATGCTGTTTATTTGTAGGGCACTTTCCCCTATAAAACTCAAAACGTTTCTCCAACATTATCTCATTTATCTTCTCAACATTCACAGACATACTATGTGCTTCATTTGCTTTTATCCTACATTCCCAAGGCAAATCAATCAATCAAAGGTATTTATTGAGCACTTACAGTGTGTAGAGCACTATATTAAATGCTTGGGAGAGTACAATACAGTAGAATTGTTTGACACATTCCCTGTTCCTGGGCATTAAAATAAATTTTGGATATGTACGTAAGTGCTCTGGGGCTAAGGTGGGGTGACTATTAAATGCTTGAAGGGAATAAATCCAAGTACTTCATAGGTGACACAGGAGGGCCGGGGAGTAGGGGAAATGAGGGCTTAGTGGGGAAAGGCCTCTTGAAGGAGATGTGATTTTAGTGGGGCTTTGAAAGTGGGTGAAGTGGTGGTCTGTTGGATATGAAGGGGAAAGAAATTCCTAATTAGAGGGAGGATGGTGGGAAAGGGCTCATACAAATGTAAAGGTTAATGTCTAAAAGACAAGCATAATGTGGTCCACACAACTGAAGGTGGGCACAGAGTTGATTAGACAGATGGTAGTCAAAATGTTGAATGGATAGGAGCTGAAACAGGTGGTATCTGACAAGATATTTCCAGATTTCTAGACTATCTTCCTCGTTTATGGGATCATGAATCATACTTTTTCAGGAAAACTCTCTGCGGGTCTGCTAGCATCTCTGGGGTTGTACAGAGCAGGGCTTAATAAAAGGGAGAGGCAGGAGGGAAAATTGTTAGTAGGGAAAGCTTATTAGAGACAAAATCTACTACTATCCTGGTAATAAAGAAGAAAAGATGTACCAAGATTAATTCAGGATTTGAGAGGAAACATTTAGGAAAACAATCCCATGGGTCAGGTGTCTGATTAAGTACGACTTCTATACCTGGGTGGATCTCTCATAGTATATACTACACCAATCAGGTCCTTAATGTATCCCGTTCTGGGCTTCACAATTCCAAAGAGATGCAGAAAACTTTGCGGTCAGAGGAGGGAACAGAGAGGGAAACTAACATTTAGAAAAAAATGAGGAATTGGAATTATTCAGCCTTAAATCAGAAGGGATGATATATCCAAGCAGTGACCATTCTCTCTCCATTTTTGCTGGGCAGATGAAGTGACTGAAATTGCAATAGAAAGGTTTTAGATTGCATTTAAGAGAAGACATCTGAAAGTGAAGACCGTTATTGATTGCTTCAGATATCTTTCATCCCTGTGTTTTGGGGATGTGTTGGATGTCTGAAGGAATCAAACCTAATGGAATAACGAGAGATTCCATCAGGGTAGGTGGGGTGCCCGTCAGATAATAGTCAACAGGGACTGTTTAGCCAACCTGGGTAAAGAGCACAGTTTTGGGCCTTTGAGGTTCACTTTAAAGAAACCCTGAAGATTTTACAGGTTAATAGCTAACAGTATCATCATCATCATGATCATTATCAGTGGTATTTATTGAGCACATATGTACTGAGCACTGTACTAAATGCTTGGGAGAGTATAATACAACATGTGAGAAGAGGATTTGTAGTAATAATAGCACTGGAATTTACTGAGCACCTCATGAGTGCAATGCACTGTCCTAAATTCATGATACACAAAGTGAAGACACATGTGTCCTTCCCACAAAGCAGTTACAGTCTAATGGAGGAGACAGGCATAAAAATAATTGAATGTACTATAGAATATTCATACATAGTTAAGTTCTGATGATGGGACTAAAGTTCAGGAGTGCAAATGCTGTCTGGTGATATAGTCTGTGGCTTGCGAATTCATCATGGAAGGCTTGTTGGAGGAGGTGGACTTTTAGGAGAAACTCGACTGTGAGAAGAGCTGTGGTATGTTGAATTTGACAGGAGAGAGAGGTCCAATCCAGGGGAGATAGCATGAATGAGAGGACAAGGGAGTAGAGTTGAGAGCAATTAGGACTCAGATATAACAACAGTTTGAATTTTGTAGTAGAAATAAAACCAACTGATACAAGGAAAAGTTCCTCCTCAGACAGACTAGGGGAAATACAGCTATCAACTCTTAAGATTGAAAAGGTCTGAGTGATTGTAGTTGGTCACACGCTGAACATGGGTTCAAATTTTGTTAAAAAGGGCAACGTGTTTTGGAATAATAGTACTAGGAATATTCATCAAGGGCCCACTGGGTGCAGAATTGTACTAATTACTAAGCTTGAAGCATTTACTAGGCATTGTACCAAGTGCTTGAAAAAGTGCAACCAAAAGAGAAGACATGTTCTATGCCTACCAGGAACTTACACTTTAATGTGAAAGTGACATATATAACACATTTACCAAGATAGTAATTGAAATAACTGAATATACCATCGAGTAAACATGCACAGGGGCTGTGGATGAGTATAAATGAGTGGTGAGAATAAGTTTCTAAATGCTAATGTGGAGGGTAGTCAAGAATTTTAACACCAAACTTCTGGAACCAGGAGGAGACTGGTACTATCAACAGTGGTGGGAAGGTCACAGGGAGGACTTAGTTTAGGGGGGAGGTTGAGTCATTGCTTAGTTTCATACATGTTAAGTTTGAGGTCTCAGTGAGACATTCAAGTTGAAATGTCTTGGAGGTAAGAGGAGATGTAAGGGTATAGAATAGATGAGAGAGGTCAGGGCTGAATTGGTAGATTTGGAAGTCATATGCAGAGAGATGATGACTGAACCCACAGAAATGGATGAGCTCCTGAGAGAGTGGGTATAGAACGAGAATAGTCGGAGGCCTATAGTGGGACTTGTCTGGCTTCCACCGAGAATGAGAGTCAGAAGAGGATCCAGGGGATGATACGGAGAAGGAGTGGTCAGAGAAGTAGGAGGAGAATCAGGTGTGTTCTCTGTCAGCAAGCGCAGCCAAAGCCTGGTGATGGTTCAAGGTGGATGCAGTGATCCATGAGGCAGGTTAGAGGGCAAAGAGAACTAGGAAAGACTGCAGCTCCTTGGCCTACGTTATAAGAAGGACATTGGACCTTAAAGAGTGAGGTCTTGGTTGAGTGAATGGTTCCAAAACCTGGAGGATATAACTCTGAATCTAATATAGGAGTCAGGGTAATTTTACCATTCTCCTGAGCATTGGTCAGGACAGAAAGTACAGTGCTTATGAAGAACCTCACAGTCTGAGAGAGGCATGAAAAATTTAGAAGAGTCTAAAGGAGAGCAACAAAAAAATATTAAATAGTTTGGAAACAGGTTTGCCGCATACAAACCAGAAAATGTTTTTTCTCTTGCTTTTAAACCCATATTTCCAATATGCAGATAATATTCCCTTCAATAGAATTTACGGGACACTTCCATCTCTGGAGGTTTTGTTTAAAATTCAGTTTTCTCTGACTTTAAGCAAGAAGCCAGGCAATCAACTCTTTATGATTGAATGGCAGGGTCATATTGATTAATGGCTTATGATACAGGTGAGGCCATGTCAGTGGATTCTGCTGAGGAGCTCTGTGAAAGATACTCAATGCCATAATAATAGTAATAATGGCATTTATTAAGCGCTTACTGTGTGCAAAGCACTGTTCTAAGCACTGGAGAGGTTACAAGGTGATCAGGTTGTCCCACAGGGGGTTCACAGTCTTAATCCCCATTTTACAGATGAGGTAACCGAGGCCCAGAGAAGTTAAGTGACTTGCCCAAAGTCACACAGCTGACAATTGGCAGAGCCTGGATTTGAACCCACGACCTCTGACTCCAAAGCCCGTGCTCTTTCCACTGAGCCACGGTGCATCTCTAATAGTGCTTGGCACATAGAAAGTGCTTAACAAATACCATAATTTCTGTTTTTATAGCCATAGATGACCCTACCGCTGCCAATGACCTCACAATTCCTGATGCTGTCCAGAGAGGGACAGAGTGAGAAAGTTCATTATCACCACTCCAGAAAAAAAAAGAAAGCAAATAATGAGTACGTGTCATGTGAGCAAGTGAAATTTATCACACCTAGGGAAATTGAATCCAGATTACAGGTACATGATATTGGACTCAGAGCCATAAGCCGTGACTCAGGAAAATGATCTCAGAGTCATTGTTGACATTTCTTTTTAATGATTGGCCCAATTTGCAGTAGAATCCCAAATGGGGAATTGAATGGTGGGCATCATCAGGAAGGGACAGAAAATAAAATGAAATATAAGTTTGGCACAATATTAAACCCTGCACAGGGTCTGGTTACCCCATCTTAGCAAAGGTAAAATGGAGCTGGCAAAGGTAACATAAATGCCAGCCAAAGTTATCAGAAGAAGAGACAAGCCACCACTGAAGGTGTATGGAAGAGTTGGGACACTTCAGCCAGGGTGGGGGAAGGCAGGGGTGGTAGGGAGAAAGAAGGTGCAGAGCCGCAAGGGTCCTTACTGACAAAATCATGAAGGGTGGGGACAGGGAAAACACAGAATTGTTGTTTACCAAATCCCAGAACAACAGAATGGGAAGATATACATGGAAGATGAGTGAAAACAAGCAAATGGAAGCAGTTCTCACAATGGATAGTAAGCATGGGGAATGCATTACTGTAAGCATTTATTCCAGTGAAAAATATCCATAGGACTAAGGCAGGCTTGGATGCATTCATGGAGAAGTAGTTCGTAATGGGCTTCTAGCTGAATAGTTTGGGATTTTTAGATAGTACATTCCAAAACGTTAGGTTGGCTGGCAAGGGAAGCAACCATCACACAGTTCTTCTAAGCAAACTAAGTGGAAGGACCAGTGGTCTCTAATCCAGTAATGTTATGGGTTAGATTTTTGTGGGCTAGAAACTTAGATTCTATTGATACTTTGGGCTTCTGAAGAAACAAGAGTTTCTTGCTTATTGGCAGTGTCACTAGGGTTCTGAGCAACACTCTTAGATTGCCCAACTCACCCCAACTGGGCAAGGGACAGAAAAAGCAATGTACTAACTTTGTAGGTACTTTGTGGAAGAGTCTCTTTTTTTCTTTCCTCACATACAGGTGGAAGGGCATACCTCCATTAGCCATGCAGTCTTTACATATAAAGCCTAGGTATACACTGTGCAGGCACCAAGCAGAGAAACTTATGAGATGACTTCAAGAAAATAAAAAGTTTCTTGGAGGATGGTAGTAGCTCACATTTGTTCTTAATTTTAGGGGTACATTAAAGTGAAACCAAATTTTTTTTTTAAATGGTGTTCTTATGAAGAGTTCATGCCAATCAGTCTTCTAAAGAGTTCCAAATTACCCTCTTGCCCAGAACCCCAAGAGTCATTTGACCGCAATGGCCCTAGTGTGACTTTGGGTAACTCACTTAACTTCTCTGTGCCCCAGTTGCCTCATCTGTGAAATGGGGAGTAAGACTGTGAGACCCCCGTGGGACAACCTGATCACCTTGTAACCTCCCCAGTGCTTAGAAGGGTGCTTTGCACGTAGTAAGCGCTTAATAAATGCCATCATTATTATTATTATAATATAAGCTTGTCCTCTAGATTGTAAGCTTGTTATGGGCAGGGAACGTATCTGATAATTCTGTTGAACTCTCCCAAGTGCTTCATAGAGTACTCTGCACATAGTAAATGCTCAGCAGATAACATTGTTTGGACAGAATCAATGTCTTATAGAAAATTGAATTTAGATAGAAAAACGTTTTGGTCCTTCTGACTTCCTTAGGACAGTAATAGTATTTATGTAGCACTTGCTGTGTTCAGGGCCCTGAACTAAGCCCTGGAAAGGAACAAAAAGGGGGAAAGTTGGAAGGTGATACTCACCGTCCACCATCAACACCATCTGTGCAAAACTGGCTGTGGCGGCTTGGTGGCCCAGCACAAAACAAGAATGGCCGCAGCTCCTGCCCCAGTCTAACTTATCCTCCCCAGGTCAGGCATGGCAAGAGATATGTAGTTTGGGTTGGACCAGGAATTTCCATCATGCAAAGCCCCAGGATTGGCCAGAACCACCGCGGCAGTAGTAGTGATGGCAGCGTTAGCCAAAAGAAGAGGAAGAGAGAAGCCTGGATAGTTGGCTCCTCTTCTGCCTCCCTACTGATCAGCCACTGCCATCACAGCTCAGATTGGGGCCCACAGTAGTGGCCAAAGACAAGACCCACAGGCCTACTTGGGTGGCAGGGTAGACAGGCACTTACCATGATCAAACCCACCTAATGGGCCAAGGCTAGCCTTTTGCGGGACGTGGTAACTGGGAAGGGTGAGAAATGTCCTGGTGAGGGATCTCTAAAGCATAGCCCAGGCAGCTAAGAGGAGCCAGCTGGGCCTAATGGCTAGAGAATCGGCCTGGGAGTCAGAAGGACCTGGCTTCCAATATTGCCTTCTCCACTGCTGTGTGACCCTGGGCAGCTTCTCTGTCCCTCAGTTACCTCATCCGTAAAATGGGGATTAAGCTCCATGTAGGACAGGGCCTATGTCAGCCTGATTACCTTGTATCTACCCCAGTGCTTCGAACAGTGCCCGGTACACAGTAAGTGCTTAGCAAGCACCATTAAAAAAACAATAGATGCAGGGGGTAGAGAGTCAATAAAAATGAGATCTCTGCTTCCCACAGTGCTCTCTTTGCAAGTTATATCATTATTCACTTGGGTGCCTGTGAGGTCACAGGAAATAGGGCAGTAAGAAAGAGTAAATTATTTTTCACTAACTTTGTCCTTTTTCAGGAGAGGACAGTGGCTTTTTTAGTTGCTCTTTACTTGTATGTTCCTCAGCAGTGCCCTGGGGCCCCGGTAATACACATCTCACTTGTGACATTGATTACTTTGAAACTATCTCTTCTCAAATGTTACCTTTAATGTTAGGCTGGAGTGGGGGCTGGAGAAGTAATGTCTTCCACTCCCATCTCTAGAAAAGGGAAACAGAATGGCCATTAGCTACTTTTTGAAGCAAGAAAGCTACTGACTGAAAATGATTTTCATTTTCTCTCCATTCAAGTTTGTTTCAGCTCTAGAACAAAAAGAGTGGTGAAAGCTGAAGACTCGGAAAGAGTTGATTTTTTTTTCTTTTTTTTAGTTTACAAGAAAGTCAATGCTGAACAACAACAGATGTCCTAGCAGTGAACGCGAGGCCGTCATTCTCTCTCAAGGTTCTGCTGCTGTTCATAAACTGCTCAAGCGCTTTATGACATCAGCAGAGACTCTCAAGTGAATTACAGCCTTCTACCCACTTTGGGGCCATACATTATCGTATGTAACCAGCAGCCAAGATACAGTTGGCTCATCTCACCAAATGTTTTCATAAGCAGATTTATAATGAGAGAGAAATGCAGTTTTATTGATACCAAGTGGCGACGTGTAAATAACTCCCCCGAATTATTAGGGGTTAGTTTCAGGGGCAGAAGTGATTTGCCAGGTCTACTGAATCACTTTGAAAATTTTCTAACAGATAGGTAAACAGAACACAAACCCTGCTAGCTTTTTAAATTTGCAAAACAATATGAACAAGTCTGAGCTTCATTCTTTCTGGCTGTAGATGGTATAAATGTACATCACCCAGTGTGAAGTAATATGGGAAACAGGTGTTTTATTCCCAAGCAGGTAAAAATGGGTTTGATTCCTGTGAGAGATAGGCATTTCACAGCTACCAGCAAGAGGTCCAGATGGTGGATATTTTGATATCTGATATTATATAAAAGATTTCAAATGTAGCCCGACTCTTAAAACCATGAATTCAAAGCCTGACTGCTATGCTGAATAGCTATGGTAGATGCTAATTAGTGTTATTGTTTACTCTTTTCGAAACTAGAGATCATTAACATATCTGATCTGTTTTATATTTAGCTTCGGCTAAAATGACTCAAAATTCCAATCTTGAGCCTAATCTAATCATTGGACCAGTTTCACAATAAGAAATTTTTACCAAGGGGAAAATAAGGGATATCATTTTCAACTGTTTTAGCTTTTGTTCAAGGAGGGGTTTTGAGAATTTTTTAGGGAGCCACTGCAGTCTCTTCCCCACTTTTTTGTTATTGGACTATCAGAATACTAGTCATGGCCTTTACTTATGAAGAACACAGAGCAGTTGACAGACTTCACCATTTTAATCCTGACCATGCTCCAGAGTGGACAGGCACATGTGTGACAATGCATTAGCGTCACTCTAGAGAAAAACCATTTGAGGTTCAGAGAGGGGAGGCGAAGCCACTTGTGTCTGTAGGAAAACCAGGTCTTCAGCCTCCCATTTCCAGGCTCTGGCAAATTTAACCTACTATAGATGGCTTTGTTCTTTTTTTCCCTTCCTCAAAGTCCCTAGGGTGGCTAGACTGTAAACTCACTGTGGGCAGGGAATGTGTCTGTTTATTGTTATATTGTACTCTACCAAGTGCTTAATACAGTGTTCTGTATAAAGTGAATGATCAATAAATATAATTGAATTAATGAATGAATTTAGAGGACGTATCAGAGCTATGGGTCTGTAGTTCAAGTTAAACTTGGTACATTGTCTACATGTGAAAATACATCCTACATTGCCCTGTCATGTGAAAATATCCCTTCCAACCCATGTTTTTCTTGTTTTTTAACGGAAGAAAGGCTTTAACTGAAAAATAACCTATTTGTATTCCTATTTCCCATTCCAGTGATGAATGTTAGAAATGAAGTTTCTAAAATGTATCTTTCTAGAGGCAAAGACATAAAGTGTAAGTGTTAGCTTATAAAGGAATCTGGAATAAGGACAGTGGTATTACCACAGACTATCACAGCGTGCAGTAGTGGCTAGAGCCCGGGCCTAGGAGTCAGAAGGTAATGAGTTCTAATACTGGCTCTGCCACTTGTCTGCTGTGTGACCTTGAGTAAATCACTTCACTTCTCTGTGCCTCAGTTACGTTTTCTGTAAAATGGGGATTATGGGGGACAGGGACTGTGTCGAAACTGATTAGCTTGTATCCACCCCAGTGCTTAGTACAGTGCCTGGTACATAGTATGCACTTAAAAAATACTGTAATAATTAATATTATTATTATACTAGTATAGCCATAGTGGAACAGGAATGGGATTTCTCATTTGGAACATATGTTATGCAAATGTTTTGTTTTTTATCCTAATAATGGCTGTCTCTATCTGGGACAAGTGTTTGGGATTTTGGGAGAGGCATTATGTAATATAAAATGAGTTTTGTACGTCCCCATCTGCGAGAGGCGAAATGAACTTTAAATATTAAGCTAATGATGGTGGGAACTTTGCTGTGCAGACAAAGCTCATGATTTGGGGTCCATGGATCACTCCTGCTACCATAGAGTTGGCTCAGGAAACCTGACTCGAGCCTAACTATTTGGACTCCTCCAGTCTCCAGCCACATTCCACTACCCCAGAAATTGAGGACAGGTCTCAGAAGCCGGACATGGGGGTGGGGAGCAGTTTATAATGGCCAGCACCTAAAGGCGATAGCCGCCAATTCGGCAGGTTCCTGAACCCATTAGGAGACGCAAGGTTGCAGTCTTACAGGAACCATGACTAGTCAACAGTCGCAGTACTTATTGAGCACTTCCTCTCTGTGTAGCACTAATTTAGCACTAGCACCAACATTATTACTTAACATGTCTCAGTACTGTGTAAAGCTGGCTATAAAGATCCAGCTCCTGGCCATTAAGGAACTTGGAATATAGTTGGGGTGGGGACCAACAAATAGGAGGCCCTGGACACATGCAACCAGTTCTTCCCACCCCGGTGTCCATCGCTTAGTGAGAAGCAGCGTGGCTTAGCAGAAAGAGCATGTACTTGAGAGTCAGAGGTCATGGGTTCTAATCCCGGTTCTGCCACTTATCAGATGTGTGACTTTGGGCAAGTTACCTAATCCCTCTGTGCCTCAGTTACCTCATCTGTAAATTGGGGATTAAGACTGTGAGCCCCACGTGGGACAACCTGATTACCTTGTATCTACCCCAGGGCTTAGAGCAGTGCTTGACACATAGTAAGCGCTGATAACAAATACCATCATTATAATTATTTGTCCAAGAGTGGCTGGAAGAAGGGAAAGGAATGGTGTAGAAATGGCGCAGAAGCAAGTCTCCACCGTATTAGCTTGTGAGGCAGATTTTATTAGGTCTATTAAGAGACATATGGATTCGGTACCTTTTCCAACATGTGTGATGTTCGGTTTGCCCCGTGCAGTCTCAGCAACTGAAGCTAGAGACAAAATTTTGAATGACCTGGCTTTTCTCTATCAGCTTCTGGTCACCTGCAGCAGCCCGTATTGTGCTTGAATGACTCTTTCCTCATCTGTGCCAGATTGAGTGTGGAAAGAATTTAGTCTCTTCCTTTTCCTGCTGCAACAGATGGCCCTTTATGGGTGGAAAGCTACTTGAGGCCTGTTAGGTGCAAAAGTTTGCTTTCTCTTGCTGGGAAAAAATGGATATTTCAAATCTACTCTGATAGAATCCAGTTGGCTACTTGAGGGTGTTCCTTCCATTTCTCCCTGACTAGAAGAAGGCCCAGGCTGTACTTTCCTTTATTTTCTGAATTCTCATGCTTACAAATTTTTTTAATGCCTGAGCAATTTTCAACCCTCAGATGTAACTCATCCCTAGATGGGCTTCCTTATAGCACTGCTGTTCCCTATCAGTCCTGCCCAGGCAAATGTGCCAACATGTCCACAGAGTCCTTGCCGTCAATCCAGTTCAACAATAAAGGGTTTTCCCAGGTGCCTCCATTACATAGTCCCTGTGTTGATCTGTGCCTGGTTGGCATGCCTTTGGGAAGAATTTGTATTGTTTTTTCATCTCAGAAAAGATACCCTAGTCACAAACCAGTCATCTGCCTGTTAAGCTGTATTTAGAACAAATCACTCTAAAGCAAAACAACAACAACAACAAAAGAGCTATACTTATTTTTTCTAGATTTTTAACAAAATGTTTGATGTTGTGGAGATTTCCAAACAATTAATGTGAAATTGGGGATTGTTGTTCCCATGATTTATTTACCATATATAGAGAACTCAGCTGGAGTGCTGCTGCTCATGATTCCCCCACTGAAATTTTTCCAGAGTCGGAAAATTGGTAAACACTCAGGAGGTTACATTTTCCAAGGATGAAAGTCAGTGGAAAGCCTAGAGCCAAAACAGCACCTGACACTGTCAAGTTCACACATACACCGCTTGGAAGAAAAAAAAAGTGAGAGAATCTCTCTTCATTATAAACTTACATTAGCATGCAGATACTTTAATCTGAGAGAATTGCTCTTTCTTTAACAAATGTCCTGATGTGATACGAAAGAAGCCAGGAGAAAATGGAGATCTAAAAAGAGAAGAACATTTTATTCACTCATTCATTCATTCATTTAATCATCCTATTGAAATGATTTCCCAGATTTGGAAAATCCCAAGCTTCCTTATCATCCGCAGCAAAAAGAAAAAAAAAAGTTTTTGGATGTTTGCTGAAACTGTCTGAATGTTTGTCTTCAGTATCGGTATTACAAAAAGCAAATGCCCGGACAGTAGCTGGCTGGGAAAGAGGAATGTCTGCTGATCATCTCTTCCATACTGTGTGCTTGTGAAGGTAGTCCACTTATTTTTTAATTTGCTTCTTGGAATCCTGATGTTCCTGAATCCTCTGCTTGGAGAGAGCAACCACTCCTCTCCTGATTGCCTCGAGCCAAGCTAGTCTTCTCGCCGGTCTTGTTCTCCCTACAGCATGGTGCAGTAGCATGTTGTTTGACACTGTGCCTCAGTGAGTGTTTATAACATTTGGTCTGTTCCCCTGTTGGACTGTCTTCTAGTTCAGATCTAATGCTTTCAGGACCTCAGTAAGGAATATCCTCCTTCTCCTTGTGATAAGTACGACATGTCAGTGATCCCAATAAAGAGTTGAGGAACTGGGTGTACCTTCTGTGGGAAGCCCAGAATGTAGAGCCCCGTATAGAAGACTGGACATTACTCTTGCTTTGTGGGCCTATAATTTATTACTGGGTACTCAAATAGTAGCCCAGGACCAAAGAAGCCTTGACAGGGTACAAAAGAGTAAAAATGAAATAGAGAAGGTGTGAAGTTAGGGGTCTGATTTATGTGCCGAAAACAAGAGCCAAGAATATTGTTATGGGTCTGGCTCCTAGAGGCAAGATTTGTTAGCAGAAACTGTCTCTAAATATTTATGCTCAGCTAAATAATTGCTAAATAATTCCAGTTCTCAGCTGGAAATCCAAGATCAGTCCTAGCCTAAATTAGTAGATATGTAAGATGGTATATTGGTATTTTAAACAGCAGTACTCTTGCTCAATGACATTTGTAACTTTCAGGATATAATTAATATCTTTTTATAAAGTGCTCTTCATGGCCTGACATAGGAATGCTTCTTTTGGAAATATTTCCTTAAAATAAATGAACCACTTAAAGCAGCATATTCAATAGTATTTATTTTAGAATTATTAAAGTAATACATGCTTTGGGATTTGATTTTTATGTTCTGCCTTTTAGCACAGGCTTTCCATTTGACAGTTCCTACTATTTTTCTTCCTCTGAGTGTGTATGCTAAATACCACCATTATTTAGAATTCAGCTTTTGGGAGACCAGGTTTCTTTGAACCCTGATGGTTATTTGTTCATTTGGGGGGGATTTTTTTTTAACCTTGGTGCATAGTGGTCTCCTTATAGGGAGAAATTCTAGAAATGATTGTGAATGAACAGATAAGAAGAAGCCTCATAACTCTATTCATCCAAGGAAAACTACTACAACATCCTTGTATTTTCTTCAGATAGGAGCCATGGCATGATGACTCTGTGAAAGTGGTTATTATGAATTTGTGATGAAAGAATGGAGAAATACTATCAAGATCAATATGGAGGCCTCCTAACCGTCCTTCAGTTTGGAGCCTTGAATTTGTTCTCTGAAAATGGGCTCAGGGAGCTTGGGTTTCTTGAGCCAGATTAAAAAAAACATTAGCCAAAGAGACACAGAGAGAGAGGGAACCCCCGAAGGGAAACCATTTCAACTCCGAATGTTTGAGGGATTCCAATATGAATCCCTGAGACTGGGTTTATTTCTAATTTCTAAAGAAATCCAAATCTTAAAATGATTTAAAATGTATTTATATTTTTGGTTTTTTCCGTTGCTCTAAGACAACTCTGATGATGTAAAAAGGTATTTTTGATTTCAGAAATAGCCAGTTGAAAGAATGTTGATGGAAACTAGTTTTAACCAGAGCAAGCAATAAAAGCAGATGGTATCTTGTGTCTTGAGGAATTTCTAAGAGATAATACGGTTTACACCCAAGTTTTGCATCATACATCAGTGCACCTACTGTTCTGAAGAGATCTGTTTTGTGTATTTATACAGAACTGACTCCATGTGCCTTTTCAAGAGCTCTAGGTTTGGCTTAATCAATTAAACCAACGTTAATGCATTTGACTATCTCAGTGCTCTCTTCTCAATATAATTCTCCAATGTTTTCTTTTCAAGCTCAGGGTGATGAAATAGGTTCATTTACTCTATCACTTCTTATAATTGTGGCTTAAAGATTTAAAAAAAATTTTTTTGAAGCCACAAGAAGACTTTATGTGGCTCGAAAACTGCTTTTGGTTTTCCTGCCACAATTCTCTAGGGCTCCTCTCTCCTTCAGGCTGCTATTGTTTGCAATCTGGAGATAAAGGCACTCTTGATAAAAAAAAACTCTTTTAATGATGCTAATATTAATACTTTGGTAGAATACTTTATCCTCTAGTAATAGCTTTAAAGAGTTTGTGGAGATTTTGTCATCTCATACATTTTAATAGAAAATTAGGTTTGTAATTAACAAGGAAAATACAGTACATCTACCTAGCGTTTCAATCCCTTTCCTGTGATGATTGCCAGTGGAATATTGCAGTTTTCTACCCTTCGTAGACCAATCAATATTTTGGTGAATGGTGAAGTTTGAGGCACAGAATTGAAGTGTAAACTAATTATAAACATTAAAAGTATGCTAAATATTATAGCCAGTTGATTATGTAAATTTAAACAGAGTAGGGGAAAGGAATTGCTTATTAAATTAGCCTGTTTTTAGTTTACTATGGCATTGTTTATTGCATGCAGTAGCCAGATATTTCATAAATATTCTCTTTTCACAACCTGGAGACTTCAGTACTGCCAGATGATTAAGCCAGTCAGTCAATCCATCAGTTGACGACACTTATCGAGTCCCCACAATACGCAGAGCCCTGGAAAGGCTGGATGGTGATAAGCCCAGCGGTAACTGGACTTGCCATAGACACCCCCCGCCCCTTCTCCCTTTCTATGGCATCCTGGACAGAGTGGGGAAACAAACCAATGCGTGGTGGCCCTGATGAGAAAATGCTTGACTCTGGAAATGGCAGTTCATTGTATTGGCCGAGTAAGAAAAACCTCTAGCATTTGGAACACAGGGCTCATGTTGGTGGTCTCTGGAGCAAGATGCCGTGGAGCTCCGTGCCAGATGAATGAGCCAGTAAAGGAGCTGATTAAAAACCCAGCAGTGGAAAGCAAACCAGGTTTTTAATGTCCCTCTTCTTCTCCTCTCAGATTGGGAAATAAAACTAACTATATAATGAGCGCGATTTTCCTTCTGCCTGCAGGGACACCGGCTTTTATAAGGATGCCTTTTGTGCTCTTAGGTACACAGACACCAGTGGTCCAAGTGAGCTGCGCCGAGGCAGCCTAGAAAGGAGGTGGCTCAGCAGAGATAGGGGGAGGCAGCAATGTTACTGTTTGAAGTGCTACAAGAGTCAGTCAACCTGGATTTTGGGCAGTGTGACAATGTGTAGGGCCCACACTGAAGGGCAGTCTTCCTAAACCTGAGCCCAGTATCTTGAAAAGCTTTTAAGAGTCCCTTTTTGGCCTAAGAGGTTTATTTAGTCACTCACCTGTGATTAGACAGAGGACTGAACAAGATGGACTCAGGCTGTTTCCTCCACTGTGTGATTCTTTCCCTGGAAATGAATTGCAGTCACTTCTGACATCATGCAGTAGTTATGGTTATGAAAAACCTTGTCGATGGGAGAATCACATCGTAGTCACCATTGATTCAGTGGGGGTCAATGGGTTGGCGAGTGATTGACTCAAAAGTATGACCATGATTGGCATTTTTCAGGACAAATTTCTATGTTTCTATTGTTATGGCCACTACTAGCAGAGTGCTTTGCCCCTTTGCCACTCTTGGCTGTTTTACTGTTTGACATACATTCAGAACTGTACATTTGCAAAAATACAAATGAACACAAAGTACTCCATGGTACAGAAAGGCTGAAATGGATGCTGGGAAGGGTGGCAGCATATGCTCTGCCCGCTACCTCATGCACACCTGTACCTGAATCCTGGTGCCAACTTGTGGACTGTATTATATCTAGAACAGATTAGTGTTGGCGAAGCACATTCCCTAACATTTACACTGTGCATATCAAGTTATGACATAAAAACACATGCTATGGCAAACTGATTAATGAGTTTTTCCCTTTGCCACACTTCACAGTGAAAAACTGTGCTGAGTGAGCTCCCTATTGCACCATAGGATTGCCAGGTGTCTTGCCACAATAAGACCCAAGAGAATTATCTCCTTCGATTCCGGAGATTTTCTTCTCTCTAGGTTATCTCAGGCAGCCTTCAGACTTCTTTGCTCAGGGAGTACTGGGAGGTGCCTTGTGGAGGACAAGTTTAGTTTTTCTGTCTTCCTTTACTCCAAACATTGACAGGGTTTGTGAATGCTAAACTACTACAGGTCGAGGTGATATGCGAGGTCCTTCACAGTGTTATGCTTCCATAAGCATTAAAAAATTCCCAAGTTTCCTTATTGATTGTTCAGTGCAAATTCATTGAGCAGCCCTCAAAGCACCAAAGTGTGCCCAGGGTCTCTCAAATATGTCACACACTTGTACATTGGCACTCACACCCTCAAATCTACCTTTCACAGTCCAGATTTTATGGGCATGTCGAGAGGGATGTTCTTGTTTTTTCTTTGTGAACTCAAGCCTCATGATACCCAGAATTTGGGATTCCCTTAGGATTCTTGCTGAAAGTCATATGCCTCTGGGAAAAGTTTTGACTGTATTGAAAACAGGCTTCAGTGCTTTTTCATGTTTTTATGAAGTGATGATACAATTATGGATTTATAATCCAGGAAATTATCACTTTCAATTAATCAATTAATCCATTTACTTAATTCCCAGACATAATGATGCTCTGTCTTCTAGTGTGTTCTAATTGTGCAGTAAATCGAGACTTAGAAAAATTCCAACAGCCATTCATTTTTTATGAAGTCAATCTTTCTGTGACTTTCTCCTCCAAGGGTGAGCAAATAATGAAAATATAGACCCCAAAGGCCTGTGCTTACAAAGTTGTATAGTCTGAATACCAAGACTATGTAGAATAAGTGACTGAATCTAATATCAGCTACAGTTTCAATGTCAAGGCTGGTGTGTTTGTGTCAGGGGGTGCAGACAGGTTTATGGCAGCACCAAACATTTTGTATTTAAGATCAGAATTTTAAGTGGCTGGCTCTCCTTTTCTGGGTGCAATTGAATCAGTCAATAGCATTTATTGAGTGCTT
Organism: Tachyglossus aculeatus; assembly: GCF_015852505.1. Taxonomy (NCBI): domain Eukaryota; kingdom Metazoa; phylum Chordata; class Mammalia; order Monotremata; family Tachyglossidae; genus Tachyglossus; species Tachyglossus aculeatus. The sequence continues at coordinate 31,801,266 of NC_052067.1, read as the reverse complement.
ATTGTGTGCGGAAGAATGTACCGTGTCTAAATCTGATACAGTGGAATTGTGCATTTTTTTCCTTTGATTCATGCAGGCACCTAATTACAAGAAACGTGTGATTGGCCCTGGGGGGATAGAGATTGAGCTGCTCTGTCTAGTTCTCTAAGCATACTTACCCCCAACTCCAGGACACTTAGATAAGCCAGGCAGATACCACTGAGTTGTTCTTGTCTGGAAGACATAACGCATTGGCACTGACATGGTTTGGGGGAATCTGGAGAATGCTGCCAGGCTGAGTCTGTTGTACATGAAACTTTTCTAAAGTGTGAAAGGGAGACTCAGTTGGAGAATTCAGCCAAGGCTGATGGTCTCTGAAAGGCAGTGAGTTCAAGGACTCTCTCTGGTCTATATGCCTTTGTGTCTCTTGGAATGAATCCCAGAACATTTGGGTAAACTGGGGTTTGCATGCAGTCTCTACAAATACAGGAGAGAATAGTAGAGTAATAATAATTACGGCCTTTGTTAAGCAATTAGAACAAGTACAAGGCTATGGAATCAGGCACAGTTCCTGTCTCACATGAGACACACAATCTATTTTATCCCCACTTTACAGATGAGGAAACTGAGGGTCAGAGGGATTGTGACTTGCCCAAGGTGGCAGAATAGGACAGTGGCAGAGCTGGGAATTGGACCCAGGACTCCTGATTCCTAGTCCTGTATTCTTTCCATTAAGCAACATGTAGCACAAAATAGCATAGGATTTCTAGACCGGATTAAAATAAACTTGACAAGTACTAGCCACCATGAATAAATAGAAGCAGACATCCACCTAAGCCTGCAAACAGTAGAAACCCAATGGGATGACTGAGACAATAAATACAATTGAAAAGACTCAATCAAAAACAAAAATACAACACATCAAAGGTAAAACCATTACCTATTATTAATAGTGACAGTAATTTCTATCTCATAACATTTCACATAGCAACCGTTACCAAGAACATCTGCATTTTAAACTGAAGGTGCCTCCTCACATACCTAAAGTGAAATTTACCGGTGCCAAATGATGCATAATGCCCCGTTAGAAAACCCTTTCCTTGTTTATACATACACCAGTCTTTTATGTGAATTACTGCACTTGCCCATACTCCTACATATGCTTGCCTTTGAATATGACCTTGTTATTGATTTGTGGGTGTGGCCTCATAGGCATTTCTTTCTTTCTCTTCTGGGGAAGATAAAGACAATTTTCCATTTGTGACTGCTGGAAGCCCTCTGGCCTTTTCAGTAAATGGGCTATGGGAGCCCTTGGTTCTACCTCTGATTCGTGGATGCCAAGTTGGCTGCAGTTACCAATTCCCCCCAAACTCCAACTCTGCCATGATTGTTCAATCAATTGCATTTACTGAGTATTTACTGTGTGCAAACCACTGTACTAGGAGCTTGTTGAGAGAGCACAATGCAACAGGTCGGTAGACGCATTCCCTTCTCAATAATAATAATAATAACAATCATTGTGGTATTTATTAAGTGCTTAGTGTGTGCCAAGCACTGTTCTAAGCACTGGGGTAGATACAAGGTCATCAGGTTGCCCCACCCTGTCACAGTCTTAATCGCCATTTTACAGATGAGGTAACTGAGGCCCAGAGAAGTGACAGGCTTTGCCCAAGGTCACACAGCAGAGAAGTGGCGGAGCCTGGATTAGAACCCACGTCCTCTGACTCCCAAGTCCATGCTCTTTCCACTAAGCCATGCTGCTCCTAAAATAGTTGTGGCATTTGTTAAGTGCATACTATAGGCCAGGCACTGTACTAAGCGCTGGGGTGGATATAAGCAAATCTGGTTGGACACAGTCCCTGTTCTACGTGGGGCTCACAGTCTCAATTCCCATTTTACCAATGAGGGAACTGAGGCCCAGAGAAGTAAAGTGACTTGCCCAAGGTCACACAGCAGGCAAGGGGCTTAGCTGGAATTAGAACTCATGACCTTCTGACTCCCAGGCTTGTGTTCTATTCATTACACCATGCTGCTTGCCAATGAGCCAATGCCCACAATAAGTTTATAGTCTAGAGTTTGTTTAAATCTACACTGCTGTATTTTACCTATCGTGCTTGTGGTGACCATCTTTCAATTTTTTTATTCAGTAGTTGTTTAGATATCCTATTTCCTTGCAGTCAGTGCCCACGCCCCAGCTGAGGAAACTATGTGGTAAAAAGGTTTGCTCCTCTGACTTCTTTGTTGGTGGATTGACTGCATGCCAGTACTTAACTATTGATGCTCTTGTTGGTGTAATAGCAGTTGCATTCACTGCAGACTTATTGGGGGCAGATGCATGGCACTGCATGCTTGAGAAAATACAACAGAAGCACATGACCAGTTACCTGCCCACAATAAGCTTGTCCTAAAATGGAGATCACAGTCACAAAAATATTTACAAATAGAGTAATTAGAAATAATCACTATAAAATTCATTATAAATATACACCCACGTGCTGAGGAAGGGTATACATAAATGCATAGGTTCAGGAGGTGGCTTTTGTGCTGATTTAACCGCTTGTAAAGTATGTGTGGCTCTAGAGGAGAAGCATTGTGTAGGGGATAAAGCCTGGGCCTGGAAGTGAGAAGGGAAGGTCATGGGTTTTAATCACAGCTCTGCCACTTGTTTACTGTGTGACCTTGGCAAGTACTTAACTTCTCTGTGCCTGTTACCTCATCTGTAAAAGAGGGACTGAGACTGTGAGCCCCATGTGGGACAAGGGGGACTAGGTCTACCCTGATTTGCTTGTATCCACTCCAGCACTTAGGATAGTGTCTGGCACATAGTAAGCACTTAAAAATGCCATTATTATTATTATTATTATTCCCAGGCCAAGGATTGCTTGGCGTTTTTAATGGTTTGGTTGTATCACTATGAATTCGACAGCATTAGCCAAAAATGGTGGCTGGGTTGTACTTGGTAGGACAGGGATGAGCCTGCCTGGTGTGGGCAGGGATTGTCTCTCTTTATTGCTGAATTGTACTTTCCAAGCAGTTAGTACAGTGCTCTGCATACAGTAAGCGCTCAATAAATACAATTGAATGAATAAAATGAGACATGGGCTAGCTTGCCCAGATAGGGTCAATATGTCTGAGGTCACCCCATCATAATTCCGAGCCCCCAAACAGGATGACCTGCAGCTACTAGGCTAGCATGGGGGATCTCGCGGGAGAGGATGCTCACAACACAGTCAAGTTTGCTTTGGCTGGTGATGGCCACTTTCTGCTTCAAGAACTGAAGGTTTTGGTTCCTGCTGGAGATGATGCTATATTCAGTGGGTAATGAAGCAGGAGTACAAGCCTGTTCCTGCCCCAGAGATCTTCTGTTATACCTATTACAAATAACAGAGTGAGAGGGGTGAATGAATTAAGATTTCCTAGAAAGAACTTTTATGGAGCAAGGATGTGTGCAGATGGGATCGAGGCAAAAGTGACTGGGAAAAAGCAGATGTGAGAAAGCCAGCAGGAAGGCCCAAGAAGAAATCGGGAATAGGGCTATGGGGTGGTTTGTCCTTGTGAAAGTTGGAAGAAAAAATAAAATGTGGATCCAAAGAGAGAGAGAAGAGGGCAAAGAATAAGGTAGAAGAAATGGACACCTAACACAGTTTTGGGCCACAGAAGCAAAGCGTAGGAGTTAAGTAGGAGAATTGTTTGAGAAGGAATGTATACCTAGATTTCCTGCACCTTTCCATGGGACTAAGGAAAGGAGGGTCATTTTCTCTTGAAAGACCTTAAATGATGGAGATGAGGAAAATCAAAGAAAGAGGAAAACCCAAGATGACTATAGAGGGTTGGGGCGGGGGGGGGGGAGGGCGGGGGTCTAACTTCCTGCTATGATAAAAATGATAGACCATCTCTTTATTACATTTTGCCTTTGAGAGGGCACTTTTATATTTCAGGGACACTTAATAAGAGATTACTTGACTGAGAGAAAACTAATGAAAAGACAAGACTGTAGATATCCTTTACTTCACCCAAAACTACTTTTCCCCTTTCAATAAACCAAAAAGAGAGCAGATGTGCACTCCCTTCACTGATAGATTTAGCTTTATTCCTGTCCCTGGTGGATAGAACATGAGCCTCAGGAGTCAGCAGACCTGGGTTATAATCCCAATTCCCCAGTTTGCCTGCTTTTTGACTTTAGAAAATTCACTGATTTTTTTTCTGTGCCGTGGTTTCCTCATCTGTAAAATGGGAATTCGGTACTTGCTCTCTCTCTCTCTCTCTCTCTCTCTCTCTCTCTCTCTCTCTCTCTCTGTCATTGGGAGTCCCATGTGGGACAGGTACTGTGTCTAATCTGATTATATAGCATCAATTCCAGTGCTTAGTTGAATGCTTAGCTCATAGTAAGCACTTAACATATACAATTATTCTTTTTTAAAAAAATCTAATGTGCTCTTAAGCACTGTGAGCCAGGCACTGACTTAAGCACTGGAATAGATACAAAATAATTGGGCTAGGCACAGTCATGTTCCACGTGGGGCTCACATTCTTAATCCCCACTTTACAGATGAGGTAACTGAGGCACAGAAAAATTAATTGATTTGCCCAAGGTCACACAGCGCACAAGTTGCAAAGCTGGGATTATATTATTAATACCTCAGTGTCCCATGCCTTTCTCAGAGAATGGCAGCATTCTCTCTCTGTGTCTCTTTCCTTTTCCTGGCAGGAACTGAAGAAGCATTTGTTCTCCTCTGCCCCCTCCTCCTTCCCTTATGCCCAGAATGCCAAGTCCTGGATTACTGGGTGACTCATGCCTCATTAGGGTCTGTGACCATCTCTCTCAATTACCTCAGGTTTAAGAAAGACAGATGCAAGAATTCTTACAAAATGAATGATATTTGTTTGTAAACCTATGTTCCATGCCCATTCAGCATGACAGGACGTTCTCTAGTCTGTAGTTCTTAAAGCAGCTTTGGCTAAGGGAGCCCTTAAAAACATTCCCTTAGTATTCGCCCTAGCCTTCTTGCTCGCTTCTGAATTATCTGTGTCTTGGCTTGTGCCTTCTGGTTCTGTGCTTTTTTGGCCAATCGCTCACCTCACGCCTCCAAATGGCCTAAAGGAACTCCAGGTATCCTCTATCAGGAGTATAAGACAGCCCCAACTGCTCTGACCAAAACAGGTATCCAGAATACTCACTTTTCTTCTTGGACTTCCTCTCTCACTACAGATAAGACTCCTTTCTAAAGTCAGCATTTCGGGACTTCTTAAAAGGAACCAGATAACCTGCTCTCAAGGGCAATCCTCAGAGGTCATAAGAACATCCTGGGTCAGATCAATGGCCCAGGGAACATGTCTACCAACTCTGATTGCCCAAAGGTTTAGTGCAGCATTCTACACACAGTATGAGTTCAATAAACACGATTGAATGATTGACCCATCCAGCCCAGTGCTCTGTATCAAACCATGGTGATGAAGGAAGAGAGTAATGATTTCCTTACTCTATCCTCATGGATGGGATTGCACCTTTTCCCTCCAATAACCATTTACAAATTTATCCAAATCCCTCTTGAATCTTGATATTTTCTTGTTTCACAACCCTTATGGTAATGAATTCTGCCTACACTATGAAGAAGCGTTTTCTTTTGTTCTCCGTCTTACAGTGGGTTACCACTATTCCTGTTATTGTTCAGTTTTGTGAATGACAATTCTGTGTTCATCCTGGCAATATCTTCATGACTTTGTCGACTTAGATCAAGAAGAAAACATCAGTTGATCCAGACTCTGAATGTTGTCTGGTAAATTCTGCCGCCCTGAAAAATCCTTAAGTTTCTGAGCCTGCTTCAGGATGATTTTGGCTGGTCTTGTCCAAGCTGGAGGTGCCTCTCTGATCCATTATCCATCACCAGGGATGTGAAGTAGGCCCAGACCTGCTCAGTTTATCCAGCCTACCATTTCAGGGGAAGTTACGAGGGTCTGGGACATTAGAATGCAGGCTGATGCACTTCTGCTCCTCCAGGAAATTCCTCCAACTCAACCAGTTCCAAAACATTATCCAAGGAGTCAGAGACAGTGATTCGAGAGGTACCAATTTAATCAATGGTATTTATTCAGCGCTTACTTGGTGCAGAGCACTGTACTAAGTACTAGGGAGAGTACAATGCAACAGAGTTGGCAGACACTTTCCCTGCCCACAATGAGGTTTCAGTCTACAGGAAAGAACTGACAAGGAAGTAAGAAAACAGTAACATACTTTCATGGTATTTATTTCTTTATTTATATTAATGTCTGCCTCCTATTCTGGATTGTGAGCTCGTTGTGGGCAGGAATGTGCCCTTTTGTTGTTATATTGTACTCTCCTAAGTGCTCACTACAGTGCTTTGCACACAGTAAGCACTCAATAAATATGATTGAATGGCAATCAGTGGGTGGCAGCAACATGGTATTAGGCTTCAGACTAAACTTAAGTTACTAGTGGTAATAATTTTGGAATTTGTAAAACATTTACTATGTGCTGAGCACTAAATTAAGGACTGGGGAGGTACAATGTAAACAGATTGGACATCCCGGTTCCCCCTGGAGCTCACAGTCTACGACCAAGGGAGAACAAGTATTTAATCCCCATTTTATAGGTGAGGAAACTGAAGCCCAGAGAAATTAAGTGATTTGCCCCAGGCAGATAAGCAAGCAATTGGCTGAGTTGGGATTAGAAAGCAAGTTCTCTGAATCCCAGGCAAGCCCACGATTTTCCACTAGACTACACTGTTTCTACAGAACTGTGGTGCTGTCTGACATTCTTTATGATTGCTAAACATGAAATTCCCCCTCACCCTTACCCAAACAAAAATAATCACTTCTTACTCCCTGAGCAGTTCTATCAGCCCCCCTTATTAGCCAGCCTCAGCATCAAATGATAAAGCAGTAACATTAAACAACAAAGTTCTGGGACAAAGTCTAGTAGCATAGATGCTGTGCTTACCTCATTACAGCTTCACTGGATGGGACATAGGAGGAGAATGGCTGACCTTAGAATACCCAAACAGCTGCAGTAGGGTAGGCTGAAATATGGGTAGCTGAAAACAGAGAGACTTTAAGAAGAAAGTAAGACAATATTTCAGCTTTCAGCTGAAAGCTGAGCTACTAGAGAAGCAGCATGGCCTAGTTGATAGAGCACAGGCCTGGGAGCCAGAGGACCTGGGTACTAATTCTGGTTCCACCACGTGTATGCTGTGTGACCTTGGGCAAGTCACTTAACTTCTCTGTACCTCAGTTACCTCATCTGTAAAATGGGGATTAAGACTGTGAGCCCCAGGTTGGACATGGACTCTGTCCAATCTGATTAGTCTGTATTTCCCCCAGGGCTTAGTACAGTACCTGGCACATAGCACGTAACAAATACCATAAAAAATGAGTATAAATAATTTACTGTATACAATTTATAGATATGCACATATGTGCTGTGGGGCTGAGGGTGGGACAAGTACCAAATGCCCAAAGGCCACAGATAAAAGTGCACAGATGATACAGAAGGGAGAGGGAACCAGGGAAAAGGAGGAGTGCTTCTGGGAGGAGATGTGACTTTAATAAGGCACTGATGGTAGGGAGAGGGGTGGTCTGGCATATATGGAGGAGAGGGAGTTCCAGGCTAGAGGTATTGTTCCTTGCCATTCTAAGTACCAATAATACTCATTATGGCATTTATTAAGTGCTTACTTTGTGTTAAGCCCTGGGATAGATGGCAGGTGATGAGATTGAGCATAGTCCCTATCCCACACAGTCCCACAGTCTTATCCTCATTTTTTCTAATAAGATAACTGAGGCCCAGTGAGGTTAAGCGACTTGCCCAGTGTCACACAGTAGTCCAGTGGTGGAGCTGGGACTCTAACCTGGGTTTCTTGACTCTCAGTCCCACTCTGTTTCTACTTGTCCATAAAGCGTGGTTCATTCGGGCATCCAAAGCCCAGCTCCCTCTGTGTCTTAAAACTGATGCTCCAGCAGGGGCCCCTTCCATGAAGTGGTGATTGTAGGAAAAGAAAATTCTCTGGTGTCGCTAGAGTGGTGGGCGGGGATAGTCTTTTTCCCTGTTTTCTGGATTTTCTCTTCAACTTGAAGGTTGAGCTAGGACTGTCCAATGGTGTTTTTAAAAAGCCTGTTGTTAAACTTCTCTGCCTCCCTCAGCTTCAGTTCATCTTCATTTTTCTGCTTCCAGAGGGCTAGACTTCCTTGCCCTGGGTGCACACCCAAATGAAATCTGCTCTGGGGCATATTCTCATATGTACAGTATATGGGGATTAAGACTGTGAGCGCCATTTAGAACAGGGACTGTATCCAACCTGATTAGTTTGTATCTACCTCAGCCCTTAGAACAGTGCTTGGCACATAATAAGCACTTTCATTCATTCATTCATTCAGTCAATCGTATTTATTGAGCATATACTGTGTGCAGAGCACTTTACTAAGTATCACTTAAGTATCACTTAAGTATCATAGTTATTATTAACATCTTTATGAGCTGTCAGAAGAATTCTAGCTACAATTTTGCCAGCATCAAAGAGCAGAGTGATTCCATGACAATTTGATGGCAATTTTGAAGTCCTGGGCCATTTCCTTGGTGTTCCATAAGTTGAGGAAGAGATTGTAAGATTTGTCAGCCTGGAAACACATCTTATACTCCTTCGGTATCTTTCTATACACTCATTTAGTGCTCAGCACACAGTAGGTGCTCAATAAATATTGTTGTTCGCTGTGGGCCGGGAATGTGTCTGTTATATTGTTGTGTTTTACTCTCGCAAACACTGAGCATGGTGCTCTAAGTACAGTAAGCGCTCAATTAATTTTATTGATTGATTGATTGTTGCTAGTGACAAGAGTTCTGGCAGTGACTGAGAAGTACAGGAGAATACCAGCTCAGAGTGGGTTATCCTTATAAGTTGGACCAACAACCATGCCTGCACATATTGGTAGGATCACTTTTTCTAAGAGTTTTATCAGTAGAAGAGAGAGTGTTAACAAGATTATTGAAGTGCATTTCCATCTCTGCCGATGATGAGTGGTTTATCACTCTTCCGTGGTGCCATGGATTATCAACTGTTCAGGGCTGCATTTGGCCAGAGCTAATGTCAGTGGTCCCATGTTCCAACAAGTGTTTTTAGACAGGGCTTTGGATTGTTTCTGTGGGATTTTAAATCCAGTTTCCTTATGTTTTCCGTTCATTTTTTTAGATTATAAAAATTTTGTTTGAGATTTGACTAGTTTTTGTATTCTGTTTTCAAAATATGAATAGGCAAATGTGTCTCTGTTTTCTAAAAGTCGATTTTAGTTCATGTGGTGTGTAATTCTTTGTGTTGGAATGCTTCTGTTGCCTTTGGTTGCTCCTGTAGTTATTAGACACTTAATGGGACTTTGCAAAGATAAAATTTCCATTATTTTCATTTGAACCAAACTCTCGATATTAATGTTAAGCTAAATCTCATTCACAGTGCTTAAACGTACAATTCTTCAGAGGAAAGGGCCTTCCAACAGTCTGTCTTAAAAGTAAAAATCCAAGTTTGTACCCGCCACAAGACAAAACAACACTAACCAAGAAAGCAATTTCTTCTGTTGGAGGAGAGCACACCATGGCTTTTCAGGACAGGGAACTAAAGGTCATAAAATCAGAGGGGGGAGAAAATGACAAGACTAATGACCGCCAAAATATTAGGTCAGGGAAAGGAGAGATTCGCTGCTGCTGAAAGATTACTATATCCTTCTCTATTCTCCTGCAGTTTTCTGCCCACTGAATTTGAAAGAGGGTTTCCTGGAGCGATGGCTGTATGGTTTCTCAGTGTTAGAAAATTTGCCCTGACACTCTGCGTAAATCTTCTCTTTAATTACGGAAGTTATGATTAAAAACACTATTTTTGCATCACTTTATTCAGAAGCCACCTGGCTTTTTCCTGGTGTTGGATGAAGGGGCCCAGAACATTTTGGATGCTTAATAAATGTTATTATTTCAATAATGATAATTAATATTTCTTAGGCTGGAAAGTTCCTGGCATAGCCTCAGCTCTGTTCCCATTATTATAATCATTTAGCATTTGCTTTTCACCAACAGTAAGCTAGGCACTGAGTAGAATTTTCCTCACTTCCTCTCATGGGTTGCCTTTTTCACAGCCCCTGGGAAGTATTCTGGCCAAGACTAAAATTGGAACTCTGCGAGGGTGAAGAGTTGGCCCGGGCAAGGGGTCTCAAATCAGGAACCCTGCTGTCAATGAATAACTCTCTCTCTCTCTCATGTTTAGTGAATATGGCAGAATTAGATTTTAAATGCAAAAACAAAATAACAAGCAAACAAAAAGAGACCGAAAACTAGGCGAAGAAGTTCAGGCTCAGTGTGTATTTAGGGCAAAGTTTGACCCTGAGGTTTTCTAACGGAGGAACTATTTCACATCTGGACCTGAATTTGCACTGGGTAAACCTTATCCTAAGCAATCAGCTAGCATTGTCAAAAAGTGTTTAAGGCAAGGATAGTCCCAATACTATTACTACTACTACTAGTATTTGTTAAGCACTTGCTATGTGCCAAGCATTGTAACTAAGCACTGGAGTTGGATACAAGATAATCAGGTTGGATTCAGTCCCACAGGGCTCACAGTCAAAGTAGCAGGGAGTACAGGTATTGAATTTACATTTTACAGATGACAAAACTGAGGCACAGAGAAGTTGAGTGACTTGCCCAGGGTCACACAGCAAACAAGTGGCAGATATGGGATTGTAACCTAGGCCCATGCTCTTTCCACTAGGCCATTACTTCTCACCTCAGAGAACATAAAGACAAGCAACTCCTGTTAGGTGGCACCAAAATTTACCCAATTAATTCCTTGAAATAACACCGGTTTGCATGACGCTTCCCCATAAATATAACAACCCACAGGAAGTGGACTTGTCCATATGCACATTACACCTTACTATGGAATAATCCATGAATAACTGATGCTCAAATATAATTTGGTATAAAGCAGATTTTATACAAGAAGATTTAAAAATATGCTTGTGGGATGACTAATATAGTCTAAGGATAGTTAAATGTTCAGCTGCCCAAACCTAGAATCTTTATCCAAGTCAAAATCTCAAGGGCGGGGCTTCTAGAGGTTAGAGGGCTCTAGGCCTCCTTTCCCCAGTTCCTTCTGCTCATCCCAGAGGCCTCATATTTAGGTCAGGGTTGTCATAGCTGTGACTGCAGTGCCTACTGAAGCTTGTTGGATTAGCTTTTTTCTTCTAAACTCTCTCACCCCACCCCAGCTACTATAAACATAAACACAAATAGACACACCAACTCATGCGTGCACACCCCACACCGCTTTCTAAGGTGCACACACATTTCCCTCTCCTAAACTTGGCCATTGAGAAAAGTGAACAAGGCATGGCCAAAAGTAGAATCTTTTGGTGTCTGGCAAATCTTCCTGCAGGGGATGGCTTAAGTAGATCAAAATCAGGCAGTTCCATGGCTGGTCATAGTATCGTAGCCCCAAATAGTGCTCTGGGGAAATATCATGTGGTTGTCTCCCTCCCCCTCTAAGGCTGACAGATTCAAATATGCAGAGGCAGGGTTCAGCTAGCATTTTTATAGCATGCCATTAAAGAAGAAAGAATTGCCAATCTTCCACAGAATGTGATCTCCCACCCAGGAATCAAAAGAGAGAACAAATTAACATGGGTGCTCAATAACTGGAGATGACAGAGACAGAAACTGTGAGAGTGATGAGTTGGAGTTATGGGAGAGACCTGTAGAGAGGTGGCATTGAGGAGATTTAGGGAAAAGTACTATGGGAACCAGGAGAGAACTGGACCCATGACCATCCCTGTCTGGAGTTTGCCAGACTACCTCTCTCCATGCATCTTTCCACCCACGGATAGGTGGTATATGGCCAGAAACTCCACATCTGTTCAGGAGTGTCACCTAACCAACCAATACCCAAGCGGTCCTCTTTAAGTCAAAATGGTTGACAGTCTATTAAAAAAAATTGATTTCTAAAAACTGAAAGCTTTGGTTCTTTTTGGGGGGTTCTTTTTTGAAACATATTCATGAGAGAAAGGGTCATCCATATCTTAACAGAACTTGGTCGCTTCTGTTCATCTAGCCCTCACCAATTCCTTTAGGCAAATTAGCCCTGCTCCATCAGAATACATTCTTAATTCATAAGCAGATAATACTCTGGGCTGGCAAGTCTTTAGCAGTGTACAGTGCTGGCAGCAGTTCTTTATCCGAGACACCAGCAGTCGTTCTGTGGCCAAATCCCCTAAGTCCATCTCCACATTCTGTTTATGTCTCTTGTAGGGCCTCCAGAATTCTTTTTTGTGCAGATTGTGTTCAGCAGACAGTTATTTAAAGCCTATCAATATGTAGCTTCAGCGTTTTTCACATTTCTCCTAAAATTTCCTTCCCCGGCCCTTTCCCTTGCTACTAATATGTAAATGTTTGTCGGGTGAGTCTCAAGTCACCTGTGTAATCATGAAGTCATAGTCCCAGAGTGTCACCTGGTTCCTCTCGCACATTTTGACCACTTTGGAAGTTCCCCTACCTCTGATACTTGGATAAATCTGTTATTTTGGGGGTTTGGGATGAGTCAAATATCACCTAGGACTTGGAGCTTGTGAGTAGAGGTCCAAGACTAGAAATTTGAAGCCCTAATATGGTAGAATGTAGAGCTTCATACTGACTATTTTTTCCCTGCTCTGATTCGAACCTGGTACATATCTATTCTATTTATTTTATTTTGTTAATATGCTTGGTTTTGTTCTCTGTCTCCCCCTTTTAGACTGTGAGCCCACTGTTGGGTAGAGACTGTCTCTATATGTTGCCAACTTGTACTTCCCAAGGGCTTAGTACAGTGCTCTGCACACAGTAAGTGCTCAATAAATACGATTGATGATGATGATGATGGTAAATTATTTGCTTGGGTTTTCTGGACATTTCTTGGGTTGTTGAGAGCCAGTTGATGAGCTGGCTTTGTATTGAGTCCAGATCGATAAGCCATGCCCTCAGTTCCCAAATCCTCAGGGAAGAGAGAAAGCCTTTAATCCCCTTGCCTTGCATTTTTATCTCTTCTTCCATTTATGACCTCCAAACACTGAATAACAATTGGAGATGTGGAGAACCAAGAGAACAAAATTGGGAATTCGAAGAAAATAAGAGAACTCTCCTGACTGTAATCCTTTTAAGTAACTGTCTGCCACTCTTTGCCAGTCTTTGACCTTTGTATACAGTCAGTACCACCCTGTTGTAATTTTAAACGCAGACACTAGCATTAACCTCTTTTGTCAAGCACCCCATAATCACTGAAAGCTATGTTAGCTGTGGAGCTTGGAGACCCAGGCCTTATGGTTCCTATTTATATTCACTTCCTAAACTATAGAAGTTCTGCTGTGTGGGAACTTCTGATTCACTATCATTTTTCTGCACTGGAAGCTACAGCAACTGCTAGCAGTGTCTCCAACTGAGGAAAGAGGATTTGCCACTTTAAATTTTCAGCAGGCACTGGGCATCCTGTAATTTACCTATTTCATGTCATTATGTTGGTTACTATAACAAATGATACAATCAGCACCATGGAAGATTTAAAGTGGTGTACACCTGTTCTCACCTGGGAAAGCAGCAATAGCTCACAGACAACTTCCCCAGCTGAAAAGTGACAGTATACAAAAGCAGCGTCGTAGGAAGCTGCATTTCCCAATTGACAGTTCGGCCCCTTGACTCGTATTAAAATAATTTCTTAACGGTACCTGTTGTGCCCTAAGATTTGTATTTTGTACCTGATTAGGAAAGTTGTGTTGTTTTTTTTAAAGCACCAGCAAAACTGCCTCCCAAGCCTCCATTTTAGTGAGACCCACCAGCACCCTGGCTCTGAGTCACTTTTGATTTTTCTGATCCTCCAGCTAACCATTCATTCAATCGTATTTATTGAGTGCTTACTGTGTGCAGAGCACTGTACTAAGCACTTGGGAAGTATAAATCGTCAACATATAGAGATGGTCCCTACCCAACAATGGGCTCACCTAGTGGCTACTCTTCAGTCAATCAGTGGTATGTAATTGAGTTCCTACTGGGTGCAGAGTACTGGCTTGGGGGAGTACAGTAGAGGTTAATTGACAAGATACCTGACCTCAAGGAGTTTACAGTCTATCAGGGATTACAGGCTCTAGAAATTAAATTACAGGTAGGGTGAAGCAGCAGAGTAATAATCACATGACATGAAATGTCTGTCCCATGTATACTTCCTACATCCAAGTCCTGTTCACCATTCAGAATTAAATCCAATAAATTACCTTTCTTTTTCTTCTAAAACGCTTTCTTCCATTTCTTGTCCTGTTCGATAAATCAATCAATGATATTGAGTGCTACCATTATCCATAGTATTTGTCAAGTGCTTACTATGTAGAGAAGCAGCGTGGCTCAGTGGAAAGAGCATGGGCTTTGGAGTCAGATGTCAGGGATTCGAATCCCAGATCCACCAATTGTCAGCTGTGTGACTTTGGGCAAGTCACTTCACTTCTCTGGGCCTCAGTTACCTCATCTGTAAAATGGGGATTAAGACTGTGAGCTCCACGTGGGACAACCTGATCACCTTGTAACCTCCCCAGCGCTTAGAACAGTGCTTTGCACATAGTAAGCGCTTAATAAATGCCATCATTATTATTATTATTATTATTATGTGCCAGGCAGTGTACTAAGTGCTGAGTGGATATAAGCAGATCAGGTTGGACACAGTCCCGTCCCCCATGGGGCTCACAGTCTTAATCCCCATTTTGCAGATGAGTATCTTGAGGCCCAGAGAAGTGAGGAGACTTGCCCCAGGTCATCATCATCATCATCATCAATTGTATTTATTGAGCGCTTACTATGTGCAGAGCGCTGTACTAAGCGCTTGGGAAGTACAAATTGGCAACATATAGAGACAGTCCCTACCCAACAGTGGGCTCACAGTCTAAAAGGGGGAGACAGAGAACAAACCAAACATACTAACAAAATAAAATAAATAGAATAGATATGTACAAATAAAATAAATAAATAAATAGAGTAATAAATATGTACAAACATATATACATATATACAGGTGCTGTGGGGAAGGGAATGAGGTAAGATGGGGGGGATGGAGAGAGGGACGAGGGGGAGAGGAAAGAAGGGGCTTAGTCTGGGAAGGCCTCCTGGAGGAGGTGAGCTCTCAGCAGGGCCTTGAAGGGAGGAAGAGAGCTAGCTTGGTTAAGGGCTGGAGCTGAGATTAGAACCCAGATCCTTTGGACTCCCATGCCCATGCACTAGGCCAAGCTGCTATGTAAAAGGAATCCATTTTTCAAGGAACTGCAGGCTTCACTGGCACAAGCTGTCCCTTCTGGCAGTCAGCTCCCCCAGCCGATTGTCAGTCCCTTCACCAAATGGCAGCCAGCCACACCCTGTGGCACAGACCCAGCATTTAACCCCAGTCTGCCCTTAGTCCTGCCCTGCATTCTGATGGGCACAAGAACCAGGTGGGGTTTTCACCTGGTGCAGATGGTCCCAGGCCTCTCTTCTGCATGTTGGGGCCTGATCATTGTCACAATTTTCCTTTATCAGCTTCCGTGCAGAACATCGTGGGCCCTTCCCAGGTCCTGAGTGGAGGGCCTGTGAGCCTTTCTGCAGTTCCTTCTGGATGATTGAGTCTTTATCTTCCTGATAACTCCTATCTGCCTTTGACCTTGCTCTTTAGAACTCCCAGGACCCTTCTGGACCCTGAGTCCCCTCCTCTGAACTTCCCTAGGTGGTCGCTGAGACTTTTCTGGGTGCCTTGGGCACTGTTTCAGGGTCCTTAAGCTACTCAGGGTGAAACTCATCAAAGTTCATATTTTCCCTTAGACATCTGCTTCTTCCAAAAATACACACACACACCCCTTCTCTCCCTCCACCCCTGACCTCCCTCCCTCCACTGCCACCTCTTCTCCCCACCTCTCAGGACAGCTGCCTTTTACTCCAGGCTTGGCTTTCTCTGGCCTGCATCTTCAACTGTAGAAAGTTGTTTCCAGTATGGAAACTCTGTTGCCTGATGGAGAGCTGGAAAGAGGAGGGTGAAGGCTTTTTGATCAGCTATTTCTGTAGAAAAGGCGCCCTGGAGAGCTGACAGAATGGAGTTGAAAACTGTTAGAGCCAGGGCTCTTCTAGGGGCTACCCCGTCATCTCGGACCTAAACTTCTGAGGGAAAGGAGTGTAATCCTGGTGCTACCAGGAAGTGGTGTGGGCAGTATGGGGTGGAAGGCTGGTCTATTGTCCTGGATCAGCCCACACCACCAAGACCACAAGAGACTCCATGAGGCCTAGAACTGACCGAGCCACTTTAAGGGCCCGGGCTTATGACGGCCTGCCTGGACCTTCCCTGGAAGTTTGTACCCACTGGCAATGACTTTATATTCAGGATGGGAAATGGAAGTCCGTGACGACGTCTGCCTACCTGCCATGCAACTCAAGTATGGCACCTCGACCCGTGTCCATATGAAATCATTGTAATCATTACTTGGACCTTTGTTCACTGTGTGAGTTAAGTAGGAACCTATATTGAACCAGATCCTTCCAAGATTTGAAGGAAACGGCAGTTCAAGAATGTGACTTCAGTAAGGATTTGTTTAGGATTAAAATGCCTTGTCCCGAGGAATCATCTGGAGTTAAAGTTGTCTTATAAAAATATGGGCGAGCCAAGCTTAATTCCATCCACTTGCTATAGCACATTCTCTGTCTCTCCACTATACAAAGCGCAGGCCTTTAGAACTCCCCCGCGCCTTGATACGTGTGGGCTATAGATATCCTCCTTCATTCCCCGGGGTACGCTTGTGTTCCTGATGTCAGCCACTATAAATTTAACATTAATACCTGGGGCAATTAGTACTTTTACAAATCAATTGTGCACTGCCATTCTGAACTGATTTTAACGAGTAAAGAACACTGTCACTGCAAAATGTAAGCAAGGTTTAGAACAGCAATGTCTAATGAGGAGGGAGGGTGTTGGGAAAAACAGATCGAGGCCGCTGCTGAGTGGCTTGCATTGTGATAGAAAGAAAACAAGTTGTTTCCTGGCAGTGGAAGATCAATTTTCTAGCTAGGCAGAGTGCAGGAGAAAAACCCCTAGGTTTATAATTCTTTTTAACACACAGTGAGTTTGCAAAAGAATTATGGGTTTGTGTGAATTAGGATGAATAACCTTGCTCAACCAGAGTTAGCTGTATTGAGAACCAAAGCATATCCTGTAGCTGTCTTTATTTAGCACTGCCACACTGGTGCTGCCCGAATAAATGCCGTAGGTTTTCACTCAAGTGTGGAAATAAATCACAACGTTTGAGAAAGTTTCTAAAAATCACACATCCCTCTCCCCACTGGCACGTGTTTATCCCCCACAAATAAATCTGAGTAAAAACAGCCGGGTGTTTCACCTTCCTTTATCTGGAAAGACTTTCTATTGCAAAGATCCTACTTTAAACACACAGCAGTAGATTGATTCCCTCCCATCTTCTTCCCCTGAGTCATTTATGGCCTCCAGCAGCTCTGCAGGGATGGATGAAGTCACCCAAGATCCGTGCTTCCTCTTTGATTCTCTGTTTGCTGTGTATTCACCCGGTGGTGAAAGTAAAATATTTCTTTTACCAGAGTGGAGAGCGGGCATTGCCAGGAGTGGTGAGGGGCAGGAATCAATTGCTGGAGAGCAGGTGTCTGTGGTCGGGGATGGGGAACGGCAGTAAGCAAGGGGCAGCTGGGGCAAGGACTTAAGATAGACCAGGGCACCTCAGCCCCTCCCCATTTTGGCCCAAGGGGCACCTCTGGATGGCCTCATACAGCCACCCACCACAGCAGCCCCACAGCACTTATATACAGATCTGTAATTTTATTTATTTCTATTCATGTCTGTCTCCCCCACTGTCTAGACTGTAAGCTCGTTGTGGGCAGGGAATGTCAGTTTACTGTTACATTGTCCTGTTCCAAGCGCTGAGTACAGTGCTCTGCACACAGTAAGTACTCAATAAATACAATTGAATTAATGAATGAATGAAGGGCTGGTGCAGTGGCCCCCCGAAGCCTGCCACTTTGGGAAAATAATTTTCACACCAGAATGGCCTTTCTGGCTATTTTGGTTTGGCCAGAAACAAGTTCTGTCCTATTTGGATGAATTAAATAGAAGAACATTACTTTTAGTGTTCAGGTTCATATTATTGTTTGAATAGTTTTACCTTAACTGCTTAGGGCTTGAAACAGTGTGGACTTGTGGAAAAAGCACTGGTCTAGGCATCAGATGACCTGGGTTCCAATTTCAGCTGTGCTTCTTGCCTGCCTAGTGACCTTGAACAAGTCACTTCTCTGTGCATCAAATACCTCATCTATAAAATGGGAATTAAGACTGTGAGCCCAATATGGGCTGTGTCCAACCTGATTAGCTTCTTTCTACCCCAGCGCTTAGTTCAGTGCCCGGCACATAGTAAATGCTTAACAAATACCATTAAAAAATACCCTAATTATTATTCATTGTTAAGGCTAGTGTTTTCTCCTTCTAAAATGAGGTCACTGAGTGGCTGCAAAGAGATTTGTTGGTACCGGGGCTGATGCTGCTGGTGAAGAGAGCACATTGCTTGCTTTTTGGGATCGTTATCACTGTTTCCTTCAGTGTCCCAGGTCCTGTTCTAATCCTTGGCTCTGCTGCCAAAGGCGAGGACAATGAAGATGTGGACCCACATAGAGTAGGCAGGGTGACCCAAGGTGCGGTCATCTGGGGACAGCCCGCTAGTCTCTAAGCTCCCTGTGGGAAGGGAACATGTCTACCAACTCTGTTGTACTCTCAGGGCACTTAGTACAGTGCTCTGCATACGGTAAGCACTCAGTAAATACAACTGATTGATTGCAGGGAGAGGAAATGGGGGAGCCCACTCCAACGCCCCCAACATGCCGCCTAGCTTTACCTGAAATAGAGATGGGATGCCTTGGAGTGGGGAATGGGCAGAGGAGAGAAGGAGACATCCTACCTTCTGGAGTGGGACCGACCAGGGGAGCTCATGAGCTGTGGCGGGGCAGCCGCATAACCTAGGGCTCAAGTGCAGACCACCTGCCAACTGTCATCACAACCAAGGCTGGGCCTCGCCCAAGTTGGGCGTATGAACCAGACATGGAAAGGTCTCTTTGGAGAGCAAGGCTTAGGGAGGATATTAGGATCAATTTGTCAGGAGACCTTTTAAAAGTGCACTAAAGCCTATCAGGATTGGTAAGCTCCAAGGGAAGCTTTACTTACTAGAGTTGTTCTTCTATAGGAGTTTGCTGTAAAGAGGCTTCTTCACTCATAGAAAATCTGTCCATCATTTGATACCTTTTAGTAGAAGAGTCATTTCCTTAAGGGGCCCCAGCAGGAACAGGATCCCCCCTAGGACAGCAGAAGTCTGTCCTATGGTTCTAGCCAATGGGCATCATCATCATCAATCGTATTTATTTCACGCTTACTATGTGCAGAGCACTGTACTAAGTGCTTGGGAAGTACAAATTGGCAACATATAGAGACAGTCCCTACCCAACAGTGGGCTCACAGTCTAAAAGGGGGAGACAGAGAACAAAACCAAACATACTAATAAAATAAATAGAATAGATATGTACCAGTAAAATAAATAAATAAATAAATAGAGTAATAAATATGTACAAACATATGCATATATACAGGTGCTGTGGGGAAGGGAAGGAGGTAAGATGGGGGGATGGAGACGGGGAGGAGGGGGAGAGGAAGGAAGGGGCTCAGTCTGGGAAGGCCTCCTGGAGGAGGTGAGCTCTCAGCAGGGCCTTGAAGGGAGGAAGAGAGCTAGCTTGGCTAATGGGCAGAGGGAGGGCATTCCAGGCCCGGGGGATGATGTGGGCCGGGGGTTGATGGCGGGACAGGCGAGAACGAGGAGATTAGCGGCAGAGGAGTGGAGGGTGCGGGCTGGGCTGTAGAAGGAGAGAAGGGATGTGAGGTAGGAGGAGGCGAGGTGATGGACAGCCTTGAAGCCCAGGGTGAGGAGTTTCTGCCTGATGCGCAGATTGATTGGTAGCCACTGGAGATTTTTGAGGAGCCACTGGAGATTTTTGAGGCATGCCCAGTCTGAGGGCTCATCCCACCCTTGCCAATGCACCTGGGTCCTTGGATTTTGATACATGACTGCACCTTCTAACCTGAGTGTGGCAGAGTTTAAGAGAGTGAATGTTGGGGAGGAGAGCTGAATCAGAGCAAGGGTCTACTTAGCGAGAAAATGGGTGGCCCAGATGTCAGATTGAGACAGCTTGACTGACGATACTTCTTTTTCTGGAGGTTATTCTGAGTACCTACTCAGTCTGGCACATGACATGGGAAGCAGAAACTCTTCTCATCCAGAAGAGACTGTGCAATTCTGGGAAAGCGGGTTCCTCATACCTTCATTGACTTGCTCTGGGTTCTTGGTCCAGTCACCTAGCTGCTCTATGTCTGCCTCCGTCATTATGATCGATCTTTCAGTGGCATTGATTGAGCACTTCCTGTGTGCAGAGCACTGTACTGAGTTACACGTGCTACAACAGAGCCAGTAGTTGTATCGCTGACCCACAAGGCCCTTACAGCCTAAGGGGGTCACAATGCTGGTGGGCACAGTCCTGGTTGACAAACTGCTGGAAGGTCTGAAGACAGATGGTGCTTTTTTGTTTGAGACTGAGCCCTACATGGGACAGGGACTGTGTCCAACCCTATTTGCTTGTATCCACCCCAGCTCTTAGTACACTGCCTGGCACATAGTAAGTGCTTAACAAATATTATTTTAATTATTATTTCCGGGGGTTAGGGCCTTGGTTTAAAAATAGTGAAGTTCCAAGTACCGTATCTTCCTCCATTGAGGACAGTAGCCGATGTAAAGTGGTTGGAAGGGCGCAGTCTCTTGATGCAGTGATCTACCTCAACTGTTTTTCTCCCAGTTACGAGCCCAAGTTGTCATTAAAAGGAAGTCCTGAATTTCCTTAATCTTGCCTGTTAAGTCTGGGTCAAGCAGGGCTGTCACAGCTGGCAGTAAATACCTTTCTCTACAAAACATTTCTCTTATCCTGCAGACTTTGGACAGCTTAAGAGCCTTGCCTTCTGCCAGTGTCACTGCAGCAGTTTGCCCTTCATTTTTCAAACTGGGATTGAGCTCATTCCAGAATTACATGTACAAGTCAGATTTATAGCTTTGGCTAGTTGATTGCATATGTTTTCATCAAACTTGACTTCAAATACTTCCAGGGTGTCTGCCAAAGCTGCTTTCGCATTTCCCGGTGTGCGGGTGGCAGGCCGGCTCTTCTTCTTACGAGGGGCTTAAGGGATGGGGTGCTGAGGGTGGCCGTGACTCTGAATTTAAAGGAGGTGAAGGTTTCATTATGAGTTGCTCCCTAGCCGATGGAATGGACAAGCGATGGTTCGTATCCAGCCCTGGGGAGCATTTTGGTGGCTTCCAGGGCAAGGTGACTCACAGTTACCCACTCGCCCATGCTCTAGCCTTGCTCCTTGAAGACTACCATGTCAGGCCTAGGGCAGAGTTGCTTTTGGCCCCAGGGAATCTCAGGTGAGTCTGGGTTTGTTAGTGTTCTACCCCCAGGAGTCCTCGATAATCAGGGAGCCTAAAACAGCATTATGAGATTGAGAGTTTAGCAGTGCAAGTGAGCGTGGTTGGGAGGACCAGTATCTGAGCAGAAACTCTTCCACATCTTATTATTTTCTTGGTTTTGTGGATATTGATGAAGCTAATGCAGATGGAGATGATGATTATAACGACTTCAGATTTACACATTTTTCCAGAGAGTCTTTTAATGGCATTTAAGAAATATTGGTTTCTCAGGGTAATTGAGGGAGGAGCCTGAAAAGATTGCATGGTACCTGCAAATTCAAGATACAGATGTTTTGGTTTAATGCAGGGAAAGAAACATCTCCAGCAATGATAAGAAATGTGTAAGTTTAGATATCCAGGCAATAAATACCCAGTCAAAGTCCTGAGCATGAGTACTCACTAATTAACAAGGTGTATCTGAGTGTGTTCAACTGACAGGGAGATAGAAGGCCAGGGTCCCTTGCAGAATTTAAAAGGCTCCTGCTGGCTTGCTGATTGGATATTTTTTTTCCTCCAGAGGAGCCTGGGAAATGTAGGTTTCTGACTTCTGGGAAGTGTAGTTCCCGGTTAAAAGTGCTGCAAGAATTAATTTCCTACCTACTCTTCAAAACCTTAACCTTAGATGTGCCTCAAACTGAAGCCTTCACATGGGCACAACCGTGTGGATTAAAGTATGAAAATGCATCTATCTGAAAGGTAGCATAAGCCTCTGGGAAGAGTACACCAGGTTGCAAAGTGGTCACTGCCACCATGCCAGTGTTCAGAGTGAGGTCATTTTGCCCAGGCTCTGGGAAAAAATTTCTGTGCAGTTTGCTGGATTTACTCACATAATTGTTCCCTCCGCTGCATAGGTTTTCCCTAAATGTGTATGCAAGTTCTGTGGTTGGGTTTAGTACGTGTGGAAAAATTTACCTTAAAAATCTTCTTAGCGCTATAGTATTAATTCTAAACTTTTCTGCCTGATATTCAATGGCTTAGGGAATTTCAGGAAGAAAAGCCTAGTGATTTTCCTGAGCCTGAACGGAAAACAATCAAATAATCATCACTTTGCAATTCACAATGTACCTAAAAGGCAACTAAGAATGAGGAATGTCTATCCCCTGAGCTTGTTTCAGGCATTCAGCTTTAAATTTACTAAATATGTGGGTTTAAGACTAGCCCAGCTCAAGTGCATGCAATGCTGCATTTCCTGTGACTTCATGAAGACCCACCAAAGTGCAATGCTCCACATGTTTGAGTTGCAGAATTGTAGCTATGTGTATTTAAGCATATAATGACTCCATGAGCTAGCAGTCATTTGCTTTCCTTAGACTGGGACAGAATTACTCTCCTTTGCCAGAGAGTGGCCATGGGTTTTAAGCATTGTGAGCTGTTCTTGGGATCGTGTGAGCAGTGATCTGGAATAAAGGGTCAGAGCTGCTGAATGCCACTGGAGCAAATGAATTCTTGTGTGGTTTCAAATCAAGGCCCCAGAAAAGGATCAACTCCTAGAAAATGTTTGCCTATAGAATGAATAAAATAAATGATGAAAGATAGATTCTAGAACAAGATTAAAAGAATTGAGGGTTTGTGGTCAACTGAATTAAGATTGAGGGGCATTTGTTACAGTTTTCAAATGAGTGGTTGGGATTCCAGGAGTCAACTCTGATCAGCTTTTCTACATGTCCAGCCCTTGAATGAGAGGAAATAGGTTTAAACTACTCAGGCAGGAGTTTAACTGAAGAGGGAAAGACTGTGGCAGGGCGGGGAGGGAAAAGTGAGGGGGGACCGAGTTCAGCAGCTGTGCCATGTGCCACGAGCATTAACGGAAAATACCCGTCTTGCCAAATCCTATAGCAGCTGAGTTTTCAATCATATTGATTGAGCTCTTGTGGTGTGCAGAGCACTGTGGAAGAGTACAATAGAGCAGACACATTCCCTGCCTACAGCGAGCTTACACTTTAGAGGACTGTGACAGCAGCAGCTGTGATACACAAAAAAGCTAGATCTAAATTCAGCTCTCTCTCTTTCCCTATGAAGCAGCCACATCATGTATTGATATCACAGTGCACTGTACACAGAGTACTGTAATGATGTCTCATGGGTGGTGGGGAGGGTGGAGGCATAAATTGTATGGTTCTTTGCCCAGCAACTACTCAAAGGTTTCATTTTGTTTGCTGCATAAAATGCTTGCTGAAATAGACTGTTTCAGTTTTTTTTAATGGCACTTGTTAAGTGCATACTATGTGCCAGGTGCTATACTAAGTGCTGGAGTAGATACAAAATAATCAGGGTGGACACAGTCCCAGTCTCACATGGGGCTTACAATCCAAGTCAAAAGAAGAAGGATTCAGTCCCCATTTTACAAATGAGATAACTGAGTCCCAGAGAAGTGACATGGCCAAGGTCCCACAGCTCACAAGTGGGTGAACCGGGATTAGAACTCAGATCTTTGGACTCCCAAACCCGTACTCTTTCCACTAGGTCATGCTGCTTCCCCCTAAATAATCTATCAATATGATGATCTGGGTCGTTGTTATTTTAATGACCGTCTAGTGGTTTGAGTTGAGAACTGTGGAAAAGGTTCTGTTGCTGACATCCTCCAGATTTCGTCTTGGTTGAAGCGGCAGAAAAAGATTTATAATGTGGGACCACCCTGGACTGGACAAAGCCACCTAGCTGACTCCGCAGAGATGCTAACACCAGAGAGATCTTGGCTCTTGGATGTTTGTAACGTATTGAGGCAGAAGCAGAATGAAGGCTGAGATGTGCTGTGGTGTGGTACTGGTGGTGGTGGAGGAGGACGAGGAGGAGGTTTGTTTGTTTTGGACAATTTATTGTGAGTCCTTTTTTTTTTTTGTACATGCGCCCAGAGGCTGTTGTGATGGGTGCATTTTTTAGCAAAGGGAAAATAAATAAATAAAATAAAAATAAATATTGGGTTCCGTCCAGCTAGAATTAGGCTCTGCAGCTGCTTACCACAGAAGTGCCACAAGCGTTCAGCCTTTTCAGGTCCAGGAGGCAGAGAGTTAATATGCGAGGGGCCTCTTTCTCTGGCTCCCATTAGAGCTTGCTCTCCTTTGGCAATTTCTATTTCAGCCACAATGGCAAGCTGACTCTCTTTCCAGTTCAGGTCAACATGCCACAGTTTCAATGTGTGGCCTTTTTAGCTTTGCAGGCATTCTGTTTCTGAGCTGTGGAGTCGGGTGGCACCAAAGAAGGGGGGTTGTCCCATACTGAATCATTTCCTAACATACATTGGATCCAAGCACCCATTTTCAGTGGAATCCTTCAAGAAACTGGTTGAGCTGTACCCAATGATCCAAGCACAAGGTAGCAAAGAGGTGAGACTGACAGCGTTGTGCTCGGAACGATTATTGCAGGAGGGAAGGCAGTTCCACAGCCTAATCAATCATATGGAGTAAATGGATTCAGCAATTAGTACAAAAAACAATTTTGCCAGGAATATTAACACTTATACCGTTCGTCAGAAAATGTGTGTGCGTGTGTGTGTGTGTGTGTAGTCATTTCTCAAAAATGTTCAGTCCCGTGCAAAAATTTTAACTGTAGGTTCTCTGGAAAAATCTCCTGACTTCACATCATCTTGTTTTCCCAATGTCTTCCGTGTAAAAAAATTCATGTGCGAGTTCCAAACATTCACCTTATATCTGAAACTACTTTAAGATACCCATTTCTCTCCATAATTAAGAAGAATAATACCTCTGGAGTGAGTGCGTAACTCTTTTAGGCTTCCAAACTAATCCTTGTAGATAAAAGGAAAGTAATAAAACAATATTCTGATTTTTATTCAGTGATTTCTATTTCATAAATACCACACAGCCGTTGAATGGGACCACCTTCAAATGAGCAAGCTACCCCAAATCTTAAGCCCCAAGGATACCAATGACAACATAAAAATAAGTTGACGGAGAAATATGTTTTAACGTGTTATCTTCCTAATATACAAGGCAAAACAATTTTGATTAGGGCAATGTGAAGGAGTCACATGGAATTGGAGGAAGGGAGGAATGAAAACATCACTCCCCAGCTCCGAAATTAACAGAATCTTTAGGAAAGTTCACAGGAAAGCAGGAAAGATGTTCTGCTTTTGTAAGTACGTCCATTTGTTAGCTAAGCTGTTGGCTCCTTTAAATAACTGTGAAGAGCAGGCAGAATCAAGCCATGCACCCTAATGGATCGATGCTCGGGAGAAGCTTCAAGCTTTACTCTAAAGTTAATCAGAAAGAATCCACGTCATATGCATAGGTAGCCCCAGATCTATGTCATGCTCAGAGGGTCCCACCCATCCTGGAAGAACTGTGGGGAGTCTCACTTTAGTTTAAGACCGTCATAGTTTGTAGAGGAAATGGAAGGAAAGCCTTTTAATGTCAGAGAGTGATGGAGATTACCCTGAGTTTGTCCCACATTTCCTACAAAATAGTGTCTCAGTAGATCCTCTACTAATTTCAGAATCATTCTAGTACACACTGATATAATAATGATGGCATTTGTTAAGGGCTTACTATAGACCGAGCACTCTTCTAAGTGCTTGGGTAGATACAAGGTAATCAGGTTGTCCCACATGGGGCTCACAGTCTTAATCCCCATTTTACAGATGTGGTTAAGTGAGGTACAGAGAAGTCAAGTGACTTGCCCAAAGCCACACAGCTGATAAGTGGTGGAGGTGGGATTAGAACCCACGACCTCTTGGAGTGGTTGGATTTAGCTGAGAGTCTGCTGCTTATTTTGTGGGCCATCAGAAAGTAATGGCCAATTTATATACAGATTTGAGCGGGTCACGTTGTGAGAGACTGGGCCAGGCACAGAGGCAGCCTGCAGCCAGGAGAAGAGCCCAAAGACCGCCCCCAGGCCCTGGGGCCCAGGAGCCAGAGCGGCTCTGGTCATCCAGTACATCAGTACATCTTTTAGACTGTGAGCCCACCTTTTAGACTGTGAGCCCACTGTTGGGTAGGGACTGTCTCTATATGTTGCCAACTTGCCAACTAGTACAGTGCTCTGCACAAAGTCAGAGCTCAATAAATACGATTGATTGATTAATTGATTGATCCAGTAGCCCGGTGAGGGCAATGGAAAGGTAGTCCACAGGTTCCTGGGCTGGGAGCCATGTCCTGCAGCCAGAGGGCAAGGGGGTGAGCCACCATTATAGCCCCATCTGGTCAAGCTCAGGACCTGAACTGCAAAATGTGTGGGTCAGCTGGCTACCAGCTGTGCCATCTGCTCCTGCAGTGGGCCTGGCATTGCCCTGGGTGGGGCAGGGGCCTGCATGGGGCCCTTCCAGGATGCAGGGAAGCCCACCTGCCTGCTGTTCCAGTTGCTCTGCTCCTGGTGGTGCCCCCCCCCCCCCCCCCAACCCCGGCCCCGGACCCCACATACACACCATGAGGGTCCAGGTGGGAAGGAGCTGTGGCCTCCCTTTCCCATCTTTATTTTTATTTTCACAGGGCCCTCTCCTCCCATTATCCATGCCCATTCCACAGCCCCCCAATCCCACAACTTCCGGATCAGACATTCTAACCTGTCCTGAGCTTCGGCTCTGCACACAGTAAGCACTTAATAAATACGACTGAGTGAGAGAAGGGGCAGAAATAAATTATACAGGAACAGCTGTTCGGGCCCTGATTTCCTAGAACCACATTCTGGACAGTTGAAGCTTTTTTCACCTCTGGTTTGATAGCAATTTTTAATGTTAGCTAGGTAACCTTTCCTGCTCCAAAGACAATGTGACTTTCAGTGGGTAAAGTTCATACTGCAATCATACTTTTAACTGTAGGCTTGCTTAGGTTTGGTGATGTTTTCAATTTCAAAATAGCATACTTTCTTTTGGGTAAATAAGAGTTCTCCAAATCCAGGCAACTTTTTAAATTAAGAATTTTATTGATTATTCTGCCATTTGTCAATACATACATCCCTAATGGACAAAATCTTTCTACAGTAAGCACATTTTTGTGCCTCCATCAAATATCCTACCTTATATTTATATGATTAGGAGCTTATACTTTACATTTAATTCCCCTGCATCTATCTAATTATCTATATATATATAGGATGTCAGAGAAGTCTGCAAAGTAACACCTCAGGATGCTATCTCAGGAGAGAAATTGTCAACAAATTATTTTCTGCACCTGAAGCTTTTGATTCTTTAAGCCCTTATGGAATGTTGCTTAATTACATATTTTATTATGCATACCTGAAAATTATGTATTTTAGCTTTAACAGTGAAATGAAAGCATGCATTGTTTATAAAGTAGCACCTCTTTACTACTATTATCTGTCTTCGAAATATTTAAGGGATTGTTGTCCCAGGTTCTACCATAAAAAAGTTGATTCTTTTTAATCATGCAGAGCTTTGAGAAACACTTTTCCTTAGTTGTCGTTTCCATAAAAATGGTTCACCATGTAAACCAAGTCATGATGACTCCAGGATGGGTAAATTCCTGTGTAGTGATATTAGGGCCTTTATTGTCATCAAAGAAAGACTTAATATGTACAAAGTCAAATGGCATTTGCTGAGATCTACTGTGTGTAGGCAGCACTGTTGAAAGGCATTTAGAGAACCTGCCTGCTTTTTTCAGCTTTAATTTTTCTAGACAGAATATTTGAAATATACAGTAGGGTAGCTGGATTCTATCAGCGCAAGAACTTTTACAATGATTGTGTTTACTTTTCTAAATTGCAAAAGACATCTTACTGATTTACTAGTTACACCATAGTGTGAGTGAAGAAATGTAACCGCTACAAGTCTTGGAAACTCTCTGCCCGAAGCATACATGACAAGATGGTACTTTAAAGCTGATGTAAAGGTAGAGGCTGTGGGGCTGGGACTCCTTTTCTTCTACTTAAAGACTTGGACAATCTTTAAAAAAAATCATTTCTCTCTCGCGGGGTTACCTATGAAGTGCATCGTTAAAGATTTTTAAGGGAGGAGGCTGGATGTGGCATGGCGTGGACAAAGCGATGGCAGGCTTTGGTCAGTCAGAGACCAACTGGTCTGCTGCTGTAACCGCCGAAAGGTTTGGCTCGGGGAAGAGGTGCAGTTAACTGTTGTGTGTTCATTCCTCTTCCGCCAAAGAGGAGAGAGATTTGTGCTTAGCCTTCAGACACAAAAAACCTTATTAAGAATGAGTATGGAGCCATGTATTGCTTGTGATATACCTTGCAGCAAAAGAACTGATTTTCATCATCTTTGTGAAGGAAATTTTGAAAACTTTCATTAAATTATGACCCTGTCTGATTTATAAATCTTAACACTTCAATGCCAAATTCATTCTCTCCTTCCCACTCACTGTAAATGTAACCATTTCTTTTGACAATATCATGTACCCTGTATGTCAGGGCAGTGGTCCTTAGCATCAGAAAACTTGATCTCCAGGTAGCACCCTGTGTATGGGGGAAGGGGCATTTGCACAAGCCTGCGCTATTTATTTTTATCTTGGTGATCTTTGCGCGCTTGGATAAGCATTGTTTTAATACAAGCCATTTCAATTTGTTTCCTTTCTTAAGACTGAGCAAAATAGTATTGCAATGTTAAAGCAACAAACTTCACGCATAAACATGTGGATAAACACGTGGATAGCTTGTAACTAAACATCGTAGAATTAAGAACTCTTAATAGATACCTACTCTTCAGGGCCAGTGTACATACTGATGGCAATGGAGTGGCTAGCAACACTTTGTCGCCTGGGTATACACAAGTTATGTGCCCTAGAGTGTGGTACAGATTTGTGGGGATTTGCCGAGCGGGTCTGTGACAGGCTGAACTTTTCAAAGGGGAATGCTACTTGGGAACTACCTTTCAAGGAATTATGCAGTGTCTTCTAGAATCTGAAAGTCTGAAATGCTTTTGACATAATGAGGCTTGCTAAATGGAGTTTTTTCACCTTAGCCACATGACATGAAACAGCAAATGATAAAAAAAAGTGAAGGACCATTCCAGGCAGGTAGGGGACATGTCTACCAACTCTGTTATATTGTACTC
Organism: Tachyglossus aculeatus; assembly: GCF_015852505.1. Lineage (NCBI taxonomy): Eukaryota > Metazoa > Chordata > Mammalia > Monotremata > Tachyglossidae > Tachyglossus > Tachyglossus aculeatus. Next base: position 31,771,724 of record NC_052067.1, on the reverse strand, counting down.
TCCCAAGCACTTAGTACAGCACTCTGCATTCGATAAATACACTCGATTGATAGACTGTTCTTGCTTCTGAAAGCTTAATCTTTCCAACCCACTCTTTGCAAAAGCCTTGGAGCTCACTGACTTTTTCTGGCCACTAGCATCTCTAATGGCAGGCTCCCAGTGACTTCACCAGCCAAAGACGAGATGAACAGAGCAGTAGGATTCCTAATACTTATTTTCCAACTGGAGGAAATTTTGAAAGTCCTTTTCAGTGTGAAAAGGAAATCTTACCTGGTGTTTAACCTGTACCTCAACATACATCGGATAAGGGTTCTTGCGCAGCGTACAGAATGACCATTTCCCAGCAATGAGGTAGCTTGCTATTTGGCCTCATTAAAATGGTGAAAAGGAATTGACTATCAGAGGGACACTTCTGCAGATAAAGGGTGAAATTTTCTTCTCCCTCCTCTTCCCTTCCTCCTGCCCTCAAATCACTCTTTCCTTTGGCTCCCAGGGAGTTGGGCTGTCGAAACAACCCTGACTACCTTTTAATGCAGGGAACTGGAGGCTTTCTCTGTCCACTTTTAACTCTGCCACAAGCCAGCTGTCTCTAGAGCAGCTCAGCTGTGTTTCAACATTAAATGGTACTTTAAAGCTGAATTGGGGGTTTTTCAAATGCTCCAAATTCAGTTGAAGTAAAAGTTAAACACTAAAGTAACCCAGCTGCCTACAAATGACGTCATCTGGGTTAGGGAGGCAGGTGGGTTGAAAGGGGACAGGCAATTGCAAAATGCTACCCCAAGAGCCCAGGTCCTCCTTGTACTTTTAAGTCACAGCCAGGAAACCTGCAAGAGGAAGAAACTGTTAAGCTTGAATAAATGAAAAATAAAGATGGAAGCGTTACAACCTTAAATACACTATTTTCTGGGATGGATTTCCTAGTTCGATTCATTTTGCGGTTCCAAGAAGTGAACTAAGTTTTAGTCATGAGAGCAGAATTTCTTGAACTGTGCAATACAGGTTAAGAGAGTGTTCTAGTTTCTAACAAGTATTTTGTTCTACAGTCCTGGTCCTCTCTGAGTGTGAGGTGTGGTGTTCTTTACCTTCCTTGGGTTGGGGGAAACGGGGAAAGGTTTGTAGGGCTGGGCTCATTCATGCAGTCAACACTAATTGAGTCCCAAACTGCTATGGTCCTGCAAGGACTATATTAATGATTGTAAAAAAAAAAAAAAAAAAGTCAAGAAATGTGCTTACTAAGGGATTTTTACACACTAGGCCCAGTTTTTGTATTTACTTTATGTGACCATTAATGGCCTTTTGTAATGTTTAAACATTAGTATAAGGAACAGTGTTAGCATAATTCAAGTAGTGTAAAATAAAAGCAGCTGTATCCATTATAAGTGCATTACTGCCAGGAATTGTAAATATGTTTTTGCCTGCTAGCCTTTTGACTCAATAATATCCTGCTATCTCTGTTGAGCAGGCAAAATTTTAACCAAGACAAGACAGGTTATAATTTCCATTGTATAACTAAAAAGAAAAAAAGTCAGGCCTCTAAATTCAAATTTGATCAAGACCATTACAAAAATGTTTAAAGATGACTTTTCAATTACTCTCTTTAAAATCGCTGCAGTATTGTCAAAGAAATATTAATGTACAGAGGGCAATCTTTCGAATGATCTTCAGCGCTATTTTACATAAGCAGACAAACCCTACCGTATGATACCATACAAACAATTTTAATTGTGTAGTTACAGTCAATAACCACTCCTAGTCAGAACATTTCTGCATAAAGAAAATTGTGATACATTTAGAAAAACAGCCAGCTGTAACAAAATAACTGGTGTTTTCATAGCAATAAACTCATAAAAAAGAAATACACCTTTATACAGAAAATTTATACAGATGTAGCTTTAAAATTGATTGTAAACCAAAGGAAGACACATTGCAAACATCAATTATTTTCACATTAATTGCATAAGTTTCTAAGGTGATCTATTAGTTTTATTTACCTAAGCTTATTTGCATGATAGTAAAAATTGCATACAACAATAAGAGTGAAGCTTATAGTATGAATTGCTTGGATAACATAGAGCACTTTTTATAGGCAACTGTGTAAAGCACATTTTCTCTATTTAAAACTTTTAAGACACTTTGTTTTACTGCCCATCAAAATACATTTATAAATAGAAAAGAATCAGTATGATAACAGGAGAAGCAATATTACACTTAACGGAAACTTCCAAAAAAATTAATTACAACGTGATGCTGCAGGATCTACAAATAAATAATGAGGACTAAATTGTGTTTCACATTTTCTTTTCTTTCTTTTTTTCTAAATCATGTAACAATGAGAATGGGGAAAAAAATGACAGTGACCTTTTTTTCCAAAAAAGAAAATAAATCTGAATTACGGCAGTGCCATATAATACAAGGCATTTGTTGGCATATGTTATCTTTAAACTGCATTCCACAGTCTATAGTTCTTTTGTAACATACAATAGAGCAAGAGTAACAAACTCTTTCTTTTAAATAAACGTGAGTTTCCAAAGATCAAGGGGTGGAGTGTTAGAGGAAGAATTAAAAAAGAAAAAGAATACGAAATAATAACCACAGAAGTTGTAATGCTTGTTTGAAGGCTCCAGAATCAAAACCACTGGTATCATGCTTATTGGGTACACCAGGGTGTATCCAGTGAACACAAATTAATATCAAACAATCCTCAATGCTTCATCTGGAGCTGCAAAGCAGTTTTTATTAAAACAGAGTAAAACATTTAGTGCAGTCTGCATTATCCTTTTTCAACTTTTGTGCAAGTTTCTGAAGATTCATTGGCCAAACAATGAATAACAAAGGTTTCTGACAGAACGCAAGATGGACTTTTCATTTCATTAATAAATACCAGTGGCACAGTTGAATGAAAATAATACTTTTAGCTCAGTCTTTCAAATCCGCATTAATGTCTGTGTTCCCTTCCGCTGATAATTCTTCTTCTAGTTTCACGGAAAAAAGGGTGTTTGCGTTTTTATCTTGGACGCTTTCTTCCAAATCCTTAAGCAACTCTTCCTCTTTATACTCTGCCACATCCACCTCTAAACCGGAATTGTCCTTCAGCTTCCCGTGGTGCTTGAGATAATACCGCTGGTTCTGAAAGAACTTGATAATGGTGTACTTGGGAAGGTCGAGCTGAGCCGACAGAGTCTGGATTGCTTCTTCATCTGGATACAGGCCTACGTCTTGGATGAAACTCTGGAGAATCCCCAGGGCTTCGACGGAGATTTTCGTTCGCGGCCTCGGCTTCTGCCGATTCTCGTCCTCGGATTCGGCGGGCGAAGCCACCGTGGGCTGCCTCGGGGGGAGCCTGGGCCCCGGCTGCTGCGGCGGCGGCGGCTGGGGCGCCTGCTGCGGTTGAGGCTGCTGCTGCTGTTGCTGCTAGGAGACAGGACAATGTTTCAACCTCTGTTCTCGATGGAGACTGATATACACACACTTCGAGGACTTAGGGACATTTCCGACAGTGGCTTCTGATACCGGCAATGACGCCAGGTAAAGGAAGAATCCACTAAATGAGCCCGAAGCAGGCACCCGTCAAAAACCAAAACCAAACAAACCCACACCCCAAAAACTCCATCACGTGAAAAAATAGAGAAAAGTCGACATTCGGACTTCTTTTAAGGTCTGATATCTTGCAGGGATAATCACTTCTCAGGGATCGGTGGGCCCTCCCTGGTTTTCAGCCGTGCTCAGAGAAGTGAATATCCGGCATTTTGAAAAGGCAAGCGCTGAACTTAGCCAGGAGGATATACATCGAAGAAGATAAGACAAAGCAAATGATGATATAAATAATTAACAAAGACTTAAAGATTTAGAAGCAAGGAATTCAGAGAGATTTTAAAAAGGGGAAAGCCTCAGAGCCCTAGGGAAAAAGAGAGGGGTGGGTGTGAGCTTGTGGTGTCTCTCTCTCTCGCTCTCTCTATGTTCTGGAGCATGGACCATTTTAAGATTGTTTAAATCACAACTAAATTAATCAACTTCAGTTATTACTGAGAATTGCTTCCCTTGTGTGTCCAAAACAACAAGTAAGATTCTCAGATGTGGGATTTGCTTGTCAAGACTGCCAATTTAAATAATACAATTAAATTATTTAATGAATATATAGTAATCTCTTCAGGAAAGCTTTCCCTTCCACTGTACTTCCATAGTATAGGTTTGCTCTCTTACATTTCAGTGTTTGAATGGTTTCTTCAGTGACAAACTAATACCACTAGGCGTTTACCTTAGTGTATTTTTTTGAAATGAGTATCTGCATATGTGTAATATTTTACAAGCATAATTAGAAATAATGAATGTGAGGCACAATCACATTGTACCCTGTATATACATGATTTTTTTTATCAGCAAGGCAAATCAACCTGAATAAGCAGCAAAATAGTGGAATGTTTATACCGTGCATAAAGCATTTCCTTTTATCCCCCAAGAAGAAATTGTGTTTAAACAATTTACATTTTCAAACAAGTGCTGTTTTATATTACTTAACATATATCTTTCCCTTTTTTATTTTTGTTAAATCAAATAGTAAAATCTTTCAGGTTTTCACAATGATTTCAGTGCTGGATATCCTCAGGGACTGTCTTTTTCAATTTGTTTTATTTTTAGTGTGTGTGTGTGTGTGTGTGTGTGTGTGTGTGTGTGCGCGCGCACGTGTGCGCACACGCACATGCATCTGGATGGTTCTTTGGATTTGCAAATACAGTATAAAATGTTTTCCATAGAGATAATTACATGAGCCCAAGTAGCATTTAGAAATCAGCAAACCATGAAGGTTTTCTCTCAGAGGAAGAGGTAGAGAACAGACCCTACCTAGATCTCGCCTAACAAAGAGGTTACCACACTTCGGTAAAATTCCTTTGAACACCCATCAACAACCTAGAACGAGCCAAAGGAATTGCCCACCCCACCAAATCCCTGAGCTCAGAAAGCTTTATATAAACCCAATAGCCAATGTAGGTTGGGATGGAGTGGGAAGGTGACATAATCAAATCCTTATTCCGCCACCACCCACAGTGGAGGCTGAGATCACTGGCATGGCGGGCATCTACCCGGGTTAGTAATGCTGCACCTTCTTTAGGAGTCTTAAAAGCCTCCGGGGGAGGGTCCTGAAACCCCTTAGTCTGCTTCCTGCCGTACTTAACTTGGGCTAGCTCACCTGAGGAGCCGCACCCAGCCATGGTCCCGTGGTCAGCAGGCCCGGTAAGAAAGCACCTCTGGGCTCTCCTTTCCCCAGGGTGGTGGGAGAGGGGCTCTAAAGGAAAGACAAACAAAGATTGACTCCCACATGTGAGTTATGTAAGGGTGTGGTGGGAGGAACAGGACTAAGAATGGTCTTGTGGCCTTACACGTCTATCCTGGGCCTGAATGGAACGTACGTGAATGAACTGAACTTTTTCCTCAAAAGACATTAATATCGTTTTCCTTTGGGCATATTGTTGGGAAATTAGAGGCAGGTCATTTTTGATAGGCACACTTTAAAGGGAAAAAAAACACCCCCACATACCAAAAAGCATAGGCGTTTTAATTTTCCTTGTAACCTCCATGGAAGATGGCCGTGCGTTGTTATCTATCCCTTACTAAAATGCCTCCATTTAGCCTCACGGGAAGAAATGAAACACTAATTTCTTTTGGTATGTTTAAAGCTGTATTTACTTAGAGCTATATTGAATTGGCTAAGGTAAACTAACCTGAATCTGCTCTGCTGGAACATGGATAATGTGGGAAGGCCTGTCACCATGGTGATGGACTGCATTGCTTTCTTGTTCATAAATGGCATCTCGTTCAGGCTGAGGAAGACTGAGGAACCTTCGAATCATTGACAGATTCTCCCACAGGGTTCTGTTTTCTGGAGAAGGATCTTCTTTCCAACGTAACAGTTCACACAGCCATCCCTTGAAAGATAATAGCAGCAAATGTCACATGTCATTTAGTGAGAGTTCGCCAGATTCTTTTCCATTTTTGGCTGATAAAAATATTGTTCTCATGATCTTAAGATCCTCTGCTAAAAAAAAAAAAGAAAATCTGCTAGCCAGTGTGAGGCCAGGAAAATACTATAATGTATTTAATTGTTTCTAAAACCTACCTGTACATCAGAGATTTGTCATGGCAGTTTGGGTTTTGGCAACTCCTTTTTCCAGTAAATACTCAGTTTACATTTTAAGGAGAGAAAACATACTCGTTGTTGAGCCTCCAGAGCAAGAAAACACCCATCACTCATTCCAAATTATAGAAAATCAGAATGTTTTAAACTCAGCCTCCTTATTACTCTATTTATTTATTTATTTATTTTACTTGTTCATATCTATTCTATTTATTTTATTTTGTTAGTATGTTTGGTTTTGTTCTCGGTCTCCCCCTTTTAGACTGTGAGCCCACTGTTGGGTAGGGACTGTCTCTATGTGTTGCCAATTTGTACTTCCCAAGCGCTTAGTACAGTGCTCTGCACATAGTAAGCGCTCAATAAATACGATTGATTGATTGATTGACTGATCTTGCCTACTCCATTTTTCCAATCAGTCAATCGGTTGCATTTATTGAGTGCTTACTGGGTGTGGAGCACTGTACTTAGTGCTTGGGAGACTACAATACAACAGAGTTGGTAGTCACAGGTCCTGCTCACAGGGAGCTCACGGTCTACTTGTGGAGACAGACATTAAAATTAATTTTGGATACATACCTAAGTGCTAGGGTCAGGTGATTATCAACGGTTTCAAGAGTGCAGAGGACTTTCCCTATTAAACCTTCTTTTCTCCAACTCTCTCTCCCTTCTGCATCACCTACGCACTTGGATCTGTACCCTTGGCCCCAAGCACACCCGTAATTTATTTATAGTAATGTCTGTCTTCTCTCACTAGACTATAAGCTCCTCGGGGCAGTGACTGCGCCTACCAGCCCTTTTGTACTGCATTCTCCCAAAGCCCTTATTACAATGCTTTGTACATAGTAAGTGCTCAATCAGTACTGCCGAGTGATTGATACAGATCCAGATCGCCTAGGTGACACAGAAGGGAGAGGGAGTAGGGGAAGTGAGGCTTAGTCGGGGAAGGCCTCTTGGAGGAGATCTGATTTTATTAAGGCTTTAAAGGAAGGGAAAATGGTAGCCTGTCATGTATGAAGGGGGAGAGCGTCCCAGGCATTTTCTTTCTCAACAGGCTTAGGTAAATAGTTAAGACTCAAACCACAGCTATGGGTTACATCTGTGGTCTTCCTCATGGTGACTTTGCCGAGGCCTGGAAAATAGCATGAGGAATGAAAAGCCAAGGGAGAAGAAGTGATTAGTCTTTGGCCCAAGTGCAGTGGCATTCTAAGCCCAAAACAAGAAAGACCCCAGCTCTGCCAGTGAAGGAGATTTTCTGCTTAGTAAAGAAGGTTGAGAACAACAGAAGAATTTCCCCTCTAAGCTTTCTACTATGTCAATGGTTACCGTATCCTTGGGAAGTCAGTTCCAGCTTACCCATTCAGAAGGAAACTTCAGAGATTTATATAAACAGTAGATTGGGTTTACTTTTGATATCATAGGCCAACATTACCTGTTATGTTGTCTACCAGATCTACTGCTAAAAGGACTGAGAGGCACAGACATTTAAGAGGAGTTAGAGTACAGGTCTATCTGGGGGTAGCTAGACCCCTTTTCAATTCAAATGTAAGGCTAAGCATTACAGGCAGTCCTCGGCATTATGATAATTGAATTCTAATAGCTAAGCCTCAAAAATCTCCAGTGGCTACCAGTCAACCTACGCGTCAGGCAGCAACTCCTCACCCTGGGCTTCAAGGCTGTCCATCACCTCGCCCCCTCCTACCTCACCTCCCTTCTCTCCTTCTCAAGCCCAGCCCGCACCCTCCGCTCCTCTGCCGCTAATCTCCTCACCGTGCCTCGTTCTCACCTGTCCCGCCTCGACCCCCGGCCCACGTCATCCCCCTGGCCTAGAATGCCCTCCCTCCGCACATCCACCAAGCTAGCTCTCTTCCTTCAAGGCCCTACTGAGAGCTCACCTCCTCCAGGAGGCCTTCCAAGATTGAGCCCCCTCCATCCTCTCCCCCTCCTCCCCGTCCATCCCTCCCGCCTTACCTCCTTCCCCTCCCCACAGCACCTGTATATATGTATATATGTTTGTACGTATTTATTACTCTATTTTATTTGTACATATTTATTCTATTTATTTTATTTTGTTAATATGTTTTGTTTTGTTCTCTGTCTCCCCCTCCTAGACTGTGAGCCCACTGTTGGGTAGGGACCATCTCTATATGTTGCCAACTTGTACTTCCCAAGCGCTTAGTACAGTGCTCTGCACACAGTAAGCGCTCAATAAATACGATTGAATGAATGAATGAAGCCTTAGCTAGGACCAACTTGTTCAGAGGAGAGAAGCTACAAAGGGGACAATAGTTCCTGGACCAGTACAGATACTTTTTCCTTCCTTCCAATGAAGGTAACCTCTTCCCCTTCCTGCCCTGATCAGAGCTTTAGTGCTGTACCTCTCCTGCGACCCAAATCAGGGCTCTTAAAAAATGTTTCCTTTCTCCTCCCACCCACTACCCCACTTACTTCCATTCATTCATTCATTCAATCGTATTTATTGAGCACTTACTACATGCAGAGCACTATACTAAGCGCTTGGGAAGTACAAGTCAGCAGCAAATAGAGACAGTCCCTACCCAACAATGGGTTCACAGTCTAGAAGGGGGAGACAGACAACAAAATACTTCCAGAGCTAGTAACATGCATAAAGGAGACTAAATGCTAAAAAAAACTGTTGCCTTTTTGTTTTTCTTCGAACATGGTAAACAACTGGAAAGTCTCCTCCCAAAAAAGATATCTTCACTTGCTCTATAGTAGTTCTGAGGTCCTTAGTTTGATTTTCTCGAGGCTGAATGATCTCAATTGTTTTTAACCCATCTTCAAGAGCAACACCACACAATTTGGTATTATCTGTAAATTCTTGATTTCTCAGCCTAGGCCATACGGGTTTTTTTGGAAGTTTCACAGGGTTGCAGTCTTGAGAAGCTCCTGAGCTTCCCCTGGAACATGCACCGAATGATAATTGCTGAAGCTCCTTTTCCCACCTGCTCTTGGCACTGAGAAGGATCCTGTTGACCACTGCATCTTCATAGGTAGTTGTTCATGGTTGGTAAATGGGAGTTTTAAGCTGATGCATAATAATATGGAACATTAGCTGAACACCACTTTTATATCTGGGCTCAAAACGGTTACAGCATATCCAGCAAATTTTGTTTTAGATATAATTGTAGACCTAAACATATACCTAAGAAATGCTAGATAAGACACAAAAATGACATGTATGTCAAAAATTCACCCTTTCAGGGGGCTGAGAAACACCAAAACACTCAAAAAAAAGTTTCACAGGACTTTGAAGTTATGTACAGAACTGGTTAGGACTTGGATGTATATGAAGACCATGTGGATCACAGATGTTCTTTGGAAAAGAAAATCATTAGTTCTTTTAAAATGGTTAATAATGATAGCTAATTCTTAAACAATCATGCTTGTGCTGGTTTAACAAATATTTCAGAATAAGATCCAGAGTCTTTCAACAAATATTTTGCTCATATTGTCACTTCTGTGTTTCCATACTTACAAGATGGCTCCTTATTTTTATTAATTGCCCATGACTAACACAACATTTCCAGTAGTTTGCTATTAACCTCTGCCCTGAAATAATACTTCTAATTCCTTATCTAAAAATAATTGGATGAATTATAAGTTGAAGCATGTCTCCGTTAGCCGTTCAAGACGACAAGATGATTTTTAAGAGACTGAAATCAGATGCTTCTTAGAAAATATTTAAAGCTGCAGCTGGGAACTGTTAGTTCTGCAAGGATATTCTAACAACAAAAAAGCATGTTTCTTGAAGTGTATTCATTCACTTTTTATAAAGCATAACGAGAAACAGACGTTTTGATATGATAGGTCTGTCAAAGTAGAAATAGTCACAAAGTTCTTCATTCTCAATTTACAATGGCAAAAAATGGATGGTAGTGGATTTTAATGCTATTAAATATCTACTTTTTTATTGAGACTGTTAGAGTGATTATTGATTGAGAATGAATGTAAACAATGCTCTTAATACGAAAGACTGAAATTATGTGCTTACAGCACTTCTATTAAAACCATATACCATCCAAGTCCCTAGTAATGTTCCCTTATTTCATCATTATTTTGTATTTACTGCTTCAGAGTGGGCATTTTGTGTCACCAAATACAAAAATTGACAATATTAGGATTATATATTTATATATAAAAGCAATGAGACTGCCTAAATGTATTTTTTTAATTCTTTAAAATTATGTATAGGCCAGGAATGAGAGGTGGTGAAATTCAAGGGTGCTTTTTCTAAAACATGAACTTGATCCTATTATTTTCAGGGTGCTTTAGTTCATTCATTCATTCATTCAATCATATTTATTGAGCGCTTACTGTGTGCAGAGGACTGTACTAAGCGCTTGGGAAGTACAAGTTGGCAACATATAGACATGGTCCCTACAGCGGGTTCACAGTCTCCCAAGGTATTATATGACTATTGAGTTTGGGGTGAGAGAAGCAGCATGGCTGAGTGGAAAGAGCCCGGGGCTTTGGAGTCAGAGGTCATGGGTTCGAATCCCAGCTCCGCCAATTCATTCATTCAATCATATTTATTGAGCGCTTACTGTGTGCAGAGCACTGTACTAAGCGCTTGGGAAGTACAAGTTGGAAATTGCCAGCTGTGTGACTCTGGGCAAGTCACTTAACTTCTCTGGGCTTCAGTTACCTCATCTGTAAAATGGGGATTAAGACTGTGAGCCCCCCGTGGGACAACCTGATCACCTTGTATCCTCCCCAGCGCTTAGAACAGTGCTTTGCACATAGTAAGCACTTAATAAATGCTATTATTATTATTATTAGCTAAATTAGATCACAACTCTCCTGCTCAGTCTGTAGCCCAGTGAGGGAAATAACAGTCTGAATGATCAGACCAATTCATTCTCACTAGAATAAAGTTGGACAACCCTAACCTAAGCACAGTAAATTTGCCAGGCAACATTACACTGAATATAAAGAGGATTTGAGGCAAAATATAAACAGTAGTCACACGTAAATATATTAGTAAAACTTTCAGGATGTTACTACTTTTTAAACTGTCAAAGTTTAATTTAACACCTTCTGTTCTAAACCCTTTGTTTCTATTAAAAATCACGCCTTTAGCTGCTATCAATCACAATGCCCCCCCCCCCTTATTACTTAGAATACTAGCATGGGCCCTGGATAAACTGAAAATGCCATGCAGATGAATTCTGAGATAATATGTTCAAACCTGTTACATACAACACAAATCCTGTAAAGTTATGTATTGTAAACCTACATTTATTGAGAACCAAAAGTCTTAAATCCATCTGCCACAGAGGAAATATTGTTATGCACTTTATCGTAACCAAGTACCATCTGTAAATGTCTTGCTACAGTAAGCAAGAAAACGGTGAAAAAGATACTAACCCCAAAATGCTTAAATAGGAATCTTCTGCCTGTTGACAGTTTGGTTTTATTAAATTTAAAAAAAAAGTATTTTTTTTTAAAATGAAATTGCAGATTGACTGCCAAACTATGACTGAAGAGGAAAAGAAACTCAAAAGGAGACAACAATGGTAATTTGTAATGTAGTCCATGAAGCACATGACTGACTGTATGCTCATTTTAAAGAAAAAACGAGCAGTTCTAATCTCAATATTCTAATGATGTGATTTACTGACAGAACCTTATTGTACCACATTTAAATAAAAATCCTGGCACCTTCATCTCTCAGCTGCTAATTTCCAACTAAAGTAAATCTCGGATTTCCACTCCAGTCTCTTTTTAGAACAGTTGATTCAAGTCAGTTCATTTCCAACATTTTAACAGATAAGGGGTACACACTGATTTTAATTGACTCAGCAAAGCAACCTCCTTTCGTGAATGAATTGATTCTACCTACCCAAGCCTGTACGAGAAATCCCTCCAGAACATAGAGTTGTCAGCACGATAGAAGCCTAATTTTCAATGAAAAGGGCTTCAGTATTTTGCAGGAAAAGTTCTTAATCTATTAGGCATACATCTGCGTCATACTTTAAAGCCAGAAGCAGAAAAAGTGGCACACAGCTCTTAATCTAATGGATACATTTTAAAACAGTCATTTGAATTCTCAGGCAAAGCCATTTATCAACTGCACCCTAAAATATGAGGGGCTCCCCCTCCCCCAATTTCTTATGTATCATTTGTAGGACTATTTTGTTCCAATTTCGGGGGCATAGGGTATGATAATAATATATGGCATTCAAAGAATTTATCTAAATATGGAGCTTTTTGATAGAAACATTTTAGTGAACAGCAAAAATTACATTTCAGCATCTAATATGAGCAGGGATTAAGTACATAATCCATTAAACTGTACTTCTAACAAAAAAATTCTGTATTGTAGAATAAACTAAACGAGGCATTTTGAATGAGCACATTTTCTACAACAACTAACTATAAAGCTAGCAATTTATCATTCAGCAAATAATTTTCTACTTTTAAAAGAATCTGTAAGTGTTACTTATGCTAATGAAGACAGTTTTTAATCTGCCCACAAACATGCTAATAGAGGGCAATTTTTTTTTATTTACAAAGCTGAAGGCACTCAAGTGTAATTTCATATCAATGCGCTATATAAACTGGGTAAAAATGGGCTCTAATTGTCAGAGCCGCTAAATCTTTCACCTACAACACAAAGGTTTGAAGACTAAACAAGAACTGCAAAGTGATAAGTGAAATTTATTTTCCTTTAAACTCGTTGAATTTTCAAAACTTGTTTTTGTTCTAGTGTATACTAGTTTGTGTTCTCTCTTCTGAATCTGCAGAATATAAAATGGGGGTAAGATACCATAAAATTCCACTTGAAGGGAGTATGTTTCATACTCTCTGATGTGCAGGAAGGTCACTTTTGGGGAAACAAAGTCAAAACACATTGAGCAGTTAGATACATAATGGTGGCAAAGGAGAACTGAAAGCATTTTAAATTATTTACAAGGTTAAAAGGGTGAAATGGTACTTTAAATACATCAAATTTCATCATCTGGGCCATTTTTTGGTGGCAAAGTGGTATTGATCTTTCCAAATGCTTAAAATTAACTATTTCCAGAAGGTCATTATTTGATTAAAGGCATTAAAGTTGAGGGCAAGAAACGATGCACTTTGTCTTCTTTCCCATTCAAATCATCATTTAATTTAATCAGAACAATCCCTTCATGTCCTGTAATAAAAATGCCTGTCTTAAGATATTGTTCTTTATCTAACATATTAACCTTTAAATGTTATGAAGTTCTTCAACAAAAAAGTCTCTGCCAAAAAAACAATGATAGAACAAGAGATGCTCCACTCATTATTAACACTGATAAAAATGAATTTTCCCCTCTAGAGAATGAATAGAAATGCATCTCCATAACTTAACAATATCCTATTCTCCAAAGGTAAGAAATTTATCTTCAAGCAGCAAATCTAATTCACACAATTGCTGCAAAAGGCTCAGTATGTCCCGTTATTTAGTCATTGAGGAAAACAAAAATTCTGCAATGAGTCTAAATTTTGATAATTATGACAGTTATTGTAAAAATATTTAACCAAGTAATGCACTAAGACTTGCATTCGAAGTGTAACAAAATATAAATAGGTTCTTATTTTGCGGGGATATACGGATCCAGAAAACCTGCTTCAAAATATTTTAAATATTGGTAACAGGATCCACAAATTCTAAGAATAAGTGTTTTCAATTCATAATATTCAGAAAAGGAAAATCATTTTTTATCTTACCTTTTTAGTTATACTACTTAATTTTTACTGAACTTTGTAAGAGCAATCCTTTGTGAAACTTCCATTAAAATAATTTCCCCTTTCACAATGGCAAAATTCTCCAAAATTCTTTCTCTATTCCTATCTCAACTTACAGGACCATTAATCTTTCTAGTTAAATGATCTATGTATTCCCATAATTTAGAGTAGTCTACAATGGCTGCCCACAATTTTATCACTTGAGTTAATCCACCAAAACTGAGTTTGCCATAGAATACAGAAGATTTATCTGCAAGGAGCAAATATTAATTGCTGGTTGGAAAATGTGTCCAGAGTATAACATGATGGTGCCGATCAAAACCCATTCATATTTCAAGTTATGTGAGCAGGACTTGATTCTTGCTTAGCAGTGGGGTCTAGTGGAAAGAGGACAGGCCTGGGAGTTAGAGAACTGGGTTCTAATCCCGGCTCCGCCACTTGCCTGCTCTGTGGCTTCAGAAAAGTCACTTGCCTTCTCTGTGCCTTGGTTTCTTCAACTGTAAAATGGGGATTCAATACCTGCTCTCCCTCCTATCAAGACTGTGACGGGGACTGTGACTTGATTAATTTGTATCTAGAGCAATGCTTGACACATAGTAAACGCTTAACGAATACCATAATCAATATTATTATACTTCTTGTTGCAACTGAATATGGCATGGCCCAAAAATGTACGGTTGAGGGTGGGCAGACAACGTATGATTTCATTCTAATGCATGCTTTTTGTTTCGTCCTTAACTCTAAACGACTAAAAACTGTTCCCTAAAGATGGCTGGGGCCCACCTACCCAGGCTCGCAGAAAGAAATGCCTTAGTCCACCCATGCCGTCAGCAATGGGTACAAATGAGGTGGGAGATGAGAGAAAAAGGCTTCAGGGTTCCCAGGGCTGGCTCTTAAGTGATATTAGTAGCACAGGCTGTGCCCCTGTGCTCAGAGAGTAATCCCCAGGAATGTTATGTTGGTTGTTTAAATGCTAGGTTTGCCCCACCATGTCGTTTTGGACTACCATGGTACTTTTCATAGAAAAACAAGGCCAAAGAGGGATTGATTTCCATGCCCTTTGGGTAGCTGACAGATGAACAATTAAAAAAAAAGCCACAAAGCCTGGCCATGACACAGACGGTATCTCCAGCTTCTAGACCATTTCACCAGTGTCTCCTTTGAAGCGGGGTCAACTTCAAAAATTCCAAGACAAGTTCAGCATAACAGGGTCCAGGAGAGCAGTTTAGCCTTCAGGCAATAATTCTCTGGGAGGGGACAGGTAAGGAGAATGGTGATGGGGTGAGAGACAGTGTAGCCTCATGGATAGAGAATGGGACTGTGAGTTCTGGTTCTAGGCCCAGCTCTGCCAATAGCGTGTTGTGTCGGCTACCCTCCCTGGGCCTCAGTTTCCCCATTGGTAAATGCAGATATGATAGATTATGAGCCTTTCGAGAGAGCCAGAATAACCTCTTGCTGAAAGGCAGCGGGTTCTCCATCCCTCCTTAAACTCTGAACACGATGTGGGACAGGGACTGGGTCGGCTCTGATTACTTTGTGTGTGCCCTAGCCCTTAGCTTGGTGCTTGGCACATATAAAGCATTTAATACATACCATCAGCATTACTTTGTGTCAGGGTACCTGAGAAGCAATCTCCTAATGGAAAACTGAAATGGGCCATAAACAAGCAGGGAGGCCAGAGTACCCATTCCTAAGGCAAAGTGAAACCCAATGTAAAATCATGTGCCTAGTGGCTGATTGTTGGGAGCTGCCAGAGGGACAACTCTCCATGAACACAGGCTTTCGCAAGCTCAGATCAAGAAGCAGAATCAAAAACCACGACCAGGGCTGCAGGTGGCCAAGCCGCACCCCTCAATCTTCACTTTCACACTAGGAAATGATACACAGGTCAAGCATAGATATTTTCTGCCAAAAGTACACCTGACTAGTTCTGGTTCTTACTTTCTCTAGTATCATCTCTAAATACGGAGGATAGCTGTGTAGTTTTCTTCAACACACCTTTGGGTGGTTTTCATTAGTAAAATCTACATAGTTTTACAATCTTTGGCAAAACATTTACAAAATTTAAAATGACAAAGTGTGGTGAATATTAGAATTTGCCCTCAGAATGATTGGTGAATCGTTTGTACTTTCAAATTTTGCCCAGATATTTTATGGAATAAAAGAAGATCATAATCTATTCTCCACCTTTTCAAATGATATTCTTTTTCTTAGCTAAATTGTCAATCCCCTCTTGATTTTCATGTTTCTGATCTATTACAGCAGCCAAGCTATTCTTTTATAGCTACAGAAAATAGTGTAAGCTGTAGGTTTTCATACTGTACTTCTTTATGGACATATAAAAATAAATTCTGGTTTTTTTTTGTTTAGAATTGCTAAATTTAGTGTAATTTTAAATCAGTTTCCATAACTAATACCCTAGGGTGGCAATCCGGTAGGATATGGCTTAACTGATTCTTGCTCACAAAACCTGTTAGATGCTGAAATGCCATTTCCAGATAAGGAACCGCCAAAGGAGGGTAAACAATAGTCAGAGCCAGGAGGTCTGATTGGGAGGATGAATTAGATGACTCCAAGTTTTTCTCCGGTAATTTTGTCCTTGCATTCTTTCCAGAGTGGGTCCTGAAAACCATATTTGGTTGGCACTGAATTTACACTTTTTTGGATTAGGAACCTACTACTTCAGTCACAGCTGCCAACCAAGAATTGATCACTTTTACTTACTGGAAGAAAGTGACATCCTGTGCTGGTCATTCTACCCATTTTGAGATTTCTGATTTAGATATAGCTATGGATATCTAAATCTATGAAGCAGAGGCCCAAATACAGAGACCCTGACATTTTCAGCAGTTTGAGACACCTACTAATTTGATCTGGTCTGTTGTGTAGTCTTGGAGTCTGCCATACCAAGGCTGCCCAAATCAAATTTGAATGATATGAAGCCAAAGAATATCTTCATCATAGTTATTTGGGCACAGTCCTGGGAGTTTCAGAGGACAATCTCAATTTTACTCTGCCAAGATCACCCTTTCGACCCATGCTTAAATTGGGATATGGTTTTGCTTATGATTTAATTGACTTTAATTTCTTTCTTAAGTCTTCCACTCATATAGTACAGCTAGTTAGAGTTTCTTTAATGCCTATTTTTCCTGAATTCCTCCAAATCCAGCCATCTTCCCTAGAAAGGAATTACATCATCACAAGGCTAATAACGACCTTAAGAATAAGAATTATGGTACTTGTTAAGCACTTACTATGTGCCGAGCACCGTTCTAAGCACAGGATAGATACAAGTTAATCAGGTTGGACGTAGTCCCTGTTCCGGATGGGGCTCACAATCTTAATCCCCATTTTACAGATGGGGTACCTGAGGCCCAGCAAAGTGAAGTGACTTGCCCAAGATCACAGAGCAGACATGTGGTGGAGCCGGGATTAGAATCCAGTTCCTTCTGACTCCCAGGCTCTTGCTCTATCCACGAAGTCATGTTGCTTCACCTAGGTTGCTCCTTGGCTTCAAGTCAACTATCCCCAAAGATGAGACTCTCTTCTAACCTCAAGGAGAGAATCCCACAACTTCTCTTGGTAACATAATCCAACAGTTAACAGTACTCACTGTCAGTAAACGCTTCTTTTTTACACACACTTTCATTGCTGCATCTTAAGCTCACTTACTCTTGTTCTCTCATTCTGGATCACCATCCTCAGTAAGACATGACTAAACCCCCTTTTAGCAATCTCTTTTCCAGGTCAAGGCAAAAAATCCAACAGTTCTGATTTTCCAGCTCTCTCTGAACCCTCCGTAGGTTCTCCACATCCCTCAAGTTGCAGGTTGTAGACCTCGAAATACTAAATTATTGAATATGCTAACAGGAAAGGTAGTATTTACTTTCCCCACACAAAGCAGAAAGGCAAACTATTCTCCATGGGCAGAATTCTAAGGGCAACTGTTTAAAATAGTATTTGTTAAGTCCTTACCATATGTCTAGCACTGTTCTACCCCATCTAAGCCCTGGGGTAGACACAAGTTAATCTGACCAGATACATGGGGCGCTCAGTCTAAGGACGAGGCAGAACAGATAATGAATCCCCATTTTGCGGTTGAGAAAACTGAGGCACAAAGAAGTTAAGTGACTTGCCCAAGTCACTTTAACAATTATACTAAAAAATGAATTATTGTATAAAAAAAGAAAGCTTTAATTTAGAAGTCTAAAAATACTCTGTAGTAAAGATATCCTTTTGTAATAATAGGTATGACTTTATAACACACTTTTCAAGAGAAAATACCTTCACCTTAATTACATGGGTACCACATTTTTTATTATGTATGTCAAAGGGAGAAGTGATTGAGTTATCATAACTCAGTCCATAAATGTGATAAAGTATGGGCAGTACAGCCTCTAAACTGAATCAAATCCTGTGTTAAAGAAATTATTCAGTTCATTCTGCCCATTTATAGAAATCCAAGCTAAATATCACAATCAAGGGTAATATTACAATAAAATTACTTTTCACCCATCTGCCTCTGACTATTCAGCTACATTTTTATTAAATAGTCATCAGTACAACACAATTTTAAACAAAAAAATGCTAAGTATGATTGCTCTGGGAACTCTATTACATTTACTACATAAAAGCTTAGGAAGAAGAGGAAGAACAGTTAAGGTAAGAACAGTATTTTAAAAAATAAAGGTGATTTCATCCCTTTCTGAGGGTGGAGTCCAGGCTTGGACTCCTGGACTACAAACCAGTGAACCTAGGGGAGGCTCAACCGCCACTTTTACTAATAGTTCATATTCCAAAGTCACTCTCAGATCAACTCTCCTACCTCGCTATCCCATTCTCATTCTTCCAATCACCACACCTTCACCAGGCAAAAAAGTTGCTAAAGTCGGGAAAATTATTCAAGGCAATTTGAACTATGATGGATGAGACTGATCAAATGTATTTTTTCAATTACCTAATAAAAACTAAATCTATTAACTTGTATGGTGCAATCTGAAACGATTTAGGGTGGCAGGTTTCCTGGTGGTCTCATGGAAAGAGCATGGTTCTTAGAATTGGGAGGCCAAGGTTCTAGTCTTGGGGGTGCATTGCTTTCTTTTTAGTGGTGGTGTTTTGGCCTAATTAGTTCACAAGCACTCTGAAAGTGAGGGTTATGTTTTAAAAATGTTAAAGTATATAAGCTTAAATATATGGGTATAGTAAGATGTTTTTCAGATTTCTGCTACGTGATTTTATGCACTGATGTTTTGGACAATTGAAAAGTATAACAAAGGGCAAAAATTTCAGCTCATTAATCTGAAAGTGGCATGAGTTTTGGATTAATCTTTCCACTATATACTCCCCTCTGCCAAAGAATGTGTTTTCACCACACATTCTGGGCAGAGCACGATAACAAATTAGGGAACGTTCTTCCGGTGCACACCTGCCTAGACGTGGCTCAGCACAGTGTGGGAAGGAACGGTTGTGCTCATGCACCTGGTGTCAGACAGGGCCACAATATGCATTTCTCTTCATGCAAGGTTCTGCAAGAAATGAATCCCTGCAATGTAGGATTGGTTGTACTCTGTACTGGTCAAATTCAAGCCTGTTCCCAGTTTTTATCCCTGAGAAGAACCTGGTCAGAATCCAAGAGTAGAGCAACATCACCAATGGATTAAAATGACCAGAAAACAGGACCTTGAGTTTTTGTTCAAGGAATTAGTGTTTTTCAAGCACACATAAAGGGGGATGTCTATGGAATGACTTAATAGTCTCAATATACTGCAGGGCTTTTAGGGGAAGCTTCTATACAGTTGTCCCTTAAATCCAGTGCATCCTAAACAAGAATGGGCTGAAGAAATTAATGTGGGAGAGACTGACTGCTTGACCATCAGGATGTCAAAACAGTGGAGGAGGCCTCCAAGGGAGATTAAGGAGCTTTCATCTTTGAACAGCTTTAAGGCATCAACAGGCAGCCACCTGTCTTGAATGGTTTAGTTATTCATCTGCCTAGAAAGTGGGTCACTGGTCCCAGGTGAGCTTGAGGTCTTTTCCTGATCTAGAATTGAACATCTGTTTAATTTGAGTAGCCCGTATCTGTACTAGAGCAATTTCTTTTGTTTCATATCCAATCTAGTGGCCTACAGAGTTCTAGTAACGAAAGCAACGGAAGGTTTGTTGCCAGAAATTTGGAACTGAGCAAAAGGGAAGTAAACTTGTTCTTCCAGATATTTACTTATTCACTGTCTTCTCTGATTCAGACTCTAATTCATAACCTAGATAGGTGCCCTTGCTGCTGTAGTTTGATAACTCTCTTGGTTGAGTTTACCCAGGGCTAGGCATATTTTTGTAAATAATTTTCTTGTGTAGCATTCCTATTAAACGCAAACCTTCAGGGAGCAACCCTAACCTTTGGCGGTAAGCTAATATGAGTGTGAATCTCATCATGCTCCCAAAGAATGTTTTAGGAACCATTTCCCACTAATCCCACATTATGGCCAGTTCCAAGTACCCTATTGTAAACGACTAGGCTTAACTGACAGGCTGCAATTTAGGTCTTTTCAGGCCTTGTCCAAATGCCCTTCATAGCCAGGCAGGTGACAGTGGGGCAGGCCTTAGCATAGTAAGTAAGAGGGATTTGTGCAGTAGTGAATAGCTGAGTTACCACTAGAATCTAGCATAGGAAAGGTCCATCCAATCCTATTTCTTTCAATCCTTCAATGCTCCGATTAGCCAGAGATATCTAATAGCATACTCCACTACTGTTAGCTAAGGTGAATTTTATAGATCCGCTAAGAAATGTGTGTATTTCGCTCTTTTTTTCCCCCCCAAATTCACATTAGTATGCCTTATGTAGTCCTGGTTTATAAGCGATTCCTATTTGATTGCTTAATCCACATCTTCGAAAATACGGAAAGGAATAAGAGGCAGGAAGTAAGTGCTCATTCTTCTTTGCTTGGGCTGGCGGGCAGAGAGTCTGTAAAGTGAAAAGCATTGAGAGCTGTAGCACCAGGGAGGGGAACTTATGCTAATTCTTTGACTGCCTTGCAGGTAGGAGAAACCTGCAGTAATCTCTTTCCCTGTACTGAGCAAGATTAATACCTGAGCATTCAGGCTGCAGGAATGGGGCTGATTGGTTTAAAAAAAAAAGGGGGGTAGGACAGAGAATATATAGGAGAACGAGAATAAGGAAGAAAGCAAAGTACACATCTATAGGCTTCTAATTGCATTAAGCTAGCTATAAACTGTATTAAAAGGTCTTTATCCCCCAAATTTCCTCAAACCAGAGCATGGAAACCAATTTCACTGTGTCGAGTTTTTTGGTAAATTAGTGTCATCTGAGTTCTAGATACTAACTAGACTGTAAGCTCATTGTGGGCAGGGAACATGTCTACCCATTCTGTTGAATTGTACTCTCCCAAGTGCTCAAAATAGTGATCTGTACGCAGTCAGTGCTCAATAAATACCACTGTTTGATTAACTACTTCAATAAAAATTTTAATTTGATTATGCATTAAACCTCTCAGCCCTTTCCCCAATCCCCAAGTGGCGTATATTTTTAAATTAATTATGAAAAGAGCAAAAAATGGAAATGTTATCTTTTAGCAACAAAGAATCAGGTTGGAACTTTAATAGCAATGACTCTCTCTTTCTACATCTGTACACTATATATATTTGTCTATACTCACACCTATGTAAAAACACATATTTTTCAAAGATAATCCCTTTTCGTATATTGCCATATTTCATATAACTATGTAAATGTATCACCATAAGCCTTGGTGTGAATATCAATCTTTCGGAAAACATGAAAATGAATGTGTATCCCATCCCCTAGGCCCAGAAGATAAGAGATTTGTTCTCTATATAGATTCTAGTTTTCCTGTTAACTTTCTTGGATGTTTTCGTGAGGATAAAATATAGGCAAGCTACTGGAAGTGAGTGTGGTGGAAGTTAATATTGGGAGAGTTACGGAAATTTACAGGCTCATTTAATATTGTGGATTAGTACTTTTTTGGAAGCTGCTATTCATCTGCTCTGAGCACTTTCTAACTTGGTGGCCAAAACCTCTTTTGAGAGTCAATATGAAACTTTTTAGTCCAGTTCACTCTCCCTAGACAGCCAAAACTTTCCTGTCTCTATTAGTGGCCAGTAGCTTTGCTCACCACCTTTCTAGATATTTTAATGTGTCCAAAATATCTTTCATGCCCTCATTCCAAAAGAGAGCTTCCTAACCTATTTCACTCACTTTTTGAATTTTCATTAAACAAAGGTAAAAATCATCAATACCAAGCAGCAAGAATATAAAGGAACTAGAAACTGTATCTTTCTAAGGGACAAAAGCGTCTTCTCTTTCCTCATTCATTGGGTGAATTATTTCTACAAATACATAAATCCTTAAGGAGTCCTGTGACTCAGCTGACTGGCACATCTACTTGGATTGGGAAAGGAAGACTAAGAAGAATATCAGAAACAAACAATGTTTTTGGATCAGCATAATGTGAGCTTCTGAATGCTGAAGTGGCAGTTGTGCAATTTCACAGGACAGAGGAAATTGGAAGGCTCTGTGGTACAAAATAAG